>NW_016909634.1:2232266-2257561 GCF_001483705.2 Eufriesea mexicana
AAAAGTATAATAAATATAGTAATAAATATAAGTATAATAATAAATTAGAATATGAATAGTGTATAAATTATTGCATGTACTTATGTGTAATAATAATCTTGTATATAACATTATATATATTTATATGTTAGTATATAGGGTAAAATGTTAAAATTTACTCATTTCTAGGAATCTTGGGAAATGTATTTTGGTTTTTGAAATTATCAAATTTGTATTTTCTAAAATGTTACTGTTACAATTAACAAAACAGCTTTTGTATCTTCTAAGTTATTTGTCTTTGCGGTTTATCTTTGTGATTTTTATTTCTTTGAGATTATTAATAATGAATACCTCTGAAAAACGAAAGTAAAGAAGGGGAAAATATTCCAAAATCTGAAATCGGCTTTCCACTCTGTGATTATTTAAAATTAAAAAATCTTCTTTTAATTTCAACAAAGACGCTCCGAGATAAAAATAATCATGTTATACTACAAGCTTCAAAAGCTTCAGGAAACTAAAATTCACAAAGCATTTTTTTTCATAAGATTCGCATTTCCTGTATCCTCCTAACCTAAGATATGTCCAAACATGTTTTTCCCATAATCGCAATAAAAATTTTATAGAAGTTGCAGATCTCCAAAGTTTTGAAATAGCTTTTCTCTCATAACTTCATCAACAATTTCCTAAAGCCTAATATCAATTTCCCATTATGTGAAGTTCATAAATCCAACCGAAATTTTGTCTACAAATTTCTCAGATTGCAAGTCTTCAAATCATGTTTCCTTCATGATTTCCTCAATATTTCCAAAATACATTAAATTTTGACAATCTAACAAAGAGAAGAACAATGCATTATAAGTTTCTAAAATTTATTTATATATTCCTATTTATATATATTATATATATTCCTTTATAATTTCTCCAAAATATATCAGATTCTTTCAACAAATTATTAATAAATTTTTCCAAAATATATAAAATGTTGTCAACCTACCAAAGAGAAGAACAATATGTTATAGTTTTTTTGAATTCTCTATAACATTTCTCCTTTATAATTTCATCCAAATATATTAGATTGTTTCAACAAATTATTAATAAATTTTCCCAAAATATATTAAATATTGCCAACCTAATATTTGCAAAAATATATCAGCTCCTCTCAACCTAACAAAGAGAAACATAATACATCATAAATTTTTTAAATTCCCCAAATCATTTCTCCTCTATAATTTCACCAAAAATATATCAAACCCAGAGAACAAAATAAACAAAAAAACATTATAAATTCTTCAAAATTTCCATATCATTTCTCCTCTATAATTCCTCCAATTTTCTAAATATATTAAATCCTGCCCACACAAGAAAAAGGGAGAAAAAAATTAAAAATAAAGAACGAGAAATTAACTATTTTATCTTAACTATTTTATCAACATTATACGAGATTCTTAGTAATGTAATCGGGTCAAACACGGGCACCACGAGTAAGAAACGTGGTCTGTATTATAATGCCCAATGTAAGTAACACATTTTTCAACCGACTAGTCACGCGTGACCGACTTTACTTTTGATTATGGCACTCGCCATCGTAACTTAAATAGTATGACAATGGATTAATCATCGTCACTGATTTCTCGAAGCACGAAGTAGATTTATTTTCACGAGAAGGAAAACAGGTCTTACCATTCGTGCAGCAGAGAGAGTTCCGCCCTTGAAACACGTGCGGAGATAAGTACTGTGGATGATGGTTTGTGGGGGTTGGCGGGGTAGTCCGACTGTTAGGTACGGACATAGTCGTCCAAGGTGGTGCTGCATCTTTCATCACGTTTTCCTCTGTGCTGCTGGCCGGCACCTCATTGGTTACCCGGACCTCTATTCCCACAGTCTGTAAAAATAGCAAGAAGACGTTCCTTCTTAATTACACCTGAGTGGCGAGGCATAAGAAGCCTGTTCTAAAACGAGATAATTCAATCGACTCTTACAGCTTCACCCAATCTTTTACATCCAACTGAAATTATAAATGCAAACTTCGAGCTAAAATTGGATCGTGTATTTTGTGAATTAACCCTTTACACTCTAGAGGAGCCCTTCAGTCGCCTTTGATAAAATTTCGAAGCTCGATATTAATTAATATATCGAATTTAAAATAATGTAACTTAAAGTGTAATTTGAAATAATTAAATAATGCGAGATATCGAAATAAAATAATTCTACGTGTTAATTATTATACGATTTCTTATTTACTGGTCAAATAATATCATCAGCTTTATAGCAGAAAATTTTTTAATTCGTACTCTTCTTTAGCCAAAAAATTGTCGAGCGGAAAGGGTTCCAAATTTTCCAAAATTTGAAAAACGATTGTTCACGATTTTATATTATACCAATGCGATTTAATATTTGAGATGCTGTTATTTTTTAATGTTCGACACCTTTAATTGACAAATTTGAGTAAAGTATACGAAATAAAGGTGAAAGTGAATTATTTATTGAATGCATAAATGAGTGGCTGTTAAATTAATAAAATTTTGAAAAATTCAGGTAAAAGTGAAATTAATTATTTGGGGCTGGGTATGACTGAATTATGGACATGTGATTTAACGTTTGAGTTATTGTTATATTTATTTTTATTGTTTTTTATTGTTTTATTTATTTTATTGAATGCATAACTGAGTTATAAATTAATAAACTTTTGAAAAATTCGTATAAAGGTGAAATTAATTATTTGGGACTGGGTATGGCTCAAGTATGGAAATGTGATTTAACGTTTAAGTTATTGTTTTATTTATTTTGACTGTAAATCAGTGGACCAATTAAAATGAATTATATCAAATAAAAATGAAAGTTATATTATCGTGAATTCGTAATTGTGGAGATTTTATACTTGTTATTTTTACATTTTGCGAATCTCTTTTAATTGGTCAATTAGAGCGAAGTATGAAAGAGGAAAATGATAGAAATTAGGTTCAATTACTTATGGTATTAACATATGTTAAAGTGATTTAATAATTACATTATTCATTATTTTAGATTCTTTAAGATTAACCATATACAGATTTCCAAATTAACTAATGTACCCATGCAATTAGCGAATATATTGCAATATTGGTCATTATACAAACCGCTGGAATATTCGACTATTTGACCTGGTAAAATTTCATGAACTAAATTATCCAGCGATTAACCGTTCAAAACAAATATTTAGAATAATTTCATCTCCATCCCTCAACAACATTTATTCCTTCATCTCCAAATCTATACCCTTCGTCACCAAAATTAACCTAAAACTGTTTCAAAAATTCCAAAAATAAAATTCAATATACATAAACTCAACATATACCTACATGAATTTCACTGCATCATTTTCAAAATTAACCTAACCCAAACCATATAAAAAATTGTAAAACAAAATTATACATATATAAACTCAACATATACACACATTAATTTCTTCCCATTATTTTCAAAATTAACCTAACACAAACCATATAAAGAATTTGAAAAATATAGTTATACATACATAAATTTATTCTCATCGTCATTAAAATTAACCTAACCCAAACCATATAAAGAATTACAAAAGTAAAATTAAGCGTATATGAACTGAACGTATATATAAATAAATTTTTCCCTATCATTTTGAAAATTAATCTAACCCAACCATATCAAAAGTTCCACAAATTAAATTAAGTATAGTATAATATTAAATTAAATAAATTAAGTATAGTTAAGTATTATATTAAACTCAACATATACATACATAAATTCCATAAATCACAAATTATATTATGCATTAACGCAGGATTAACCAAATTCCATTATTTTTGCTGCCTCAAGGACCAACCAGAAGAGACAACACTCTCCTGATTAAAATTCCAGCTTCATCGAATAACCATGACACTCAAAGGAGCCATTTGGCAATTTTTTAAAAGCCCTCGTCTCGTAAACATCTGGCAATATCGGTTGATCTTGACTTCCTGGAGCACGATCACCGTGCCATCCCTATAAGAAAAACGAAAAGAAGCAAGGAATGAAAGGGGAAGTCTCGAGGACTTGAGCGTGTTCCAGGAGAGTAGGGGGTTCAACGATGAGAATAAGATGCCATCATGATCACGCAGATATCGAGAGATCGTTCCGGTTGGTGCAGCCCTTGGGACCCTCCGCCGCGCCATCTACATCATGGCGGCATCGTGGCGAGGGCGATTCTTTGAGAAAGTCATTGGCGTAAAAAAAGGTCACGAACAGGTACAGCCAAGGGCTGCTCGTGCCTGAAGAAAATGCAAGACCCGGCGAGATTTCCCGAGCAATTTTCCAGCCGCTCTTCGGCTCGATAACTAGATTCCCCGAGACATTAATAACCTCACTTTGTGGCTACGTAAATAATTAAACGATACGATCCCACCGTGGACTTTTAACGTTCTAGTTTACCTCGAATTACACCTCAGCAGTGCACAGCTCTATTTTTATTAAGGAAAGTGATTTAGGGGTTGATCGGATTAAGTGAAACAGTCAGGCGAATTTCGGATCGATATTTTTCGCGAAGTTTTTCAATCACGAGTACAAACTGACTACAATTCAATTCCTAAATTTGTGATAAATGGAAATATCTGAAGGAAAATAGATAAAATATCTAAATATCTATATCTAAATAAATGTATAAAAGAAAATTGATGTTGGTTAGATTGGAGGTTAGGTTATTTTGAAGAATTGAAAAATTGCAAGGTCAATAATTGTAATTAATTATTTATTTGTGACTATGTATTTAAATTGTTTATTATTTATTTATTTATTTATTTAAGGTTATCTATTTCAAATATTTTTTGTTTATAGAAATTACTTACTTAAGATTATGTATATAGTTGTATATAGTTTTATATAATAATTGTATATATTTAGAAATTCGTTGATGAAATTATGGCAGTTAAGTGATTCGTTCAGTCTAGTTTCCATTTCAATTGGATAACTCCAAACACTGCAACTGAGGCGCAGTATAACTCGATGTCGCACATACAATGTGTTACACAAAGATTCAATTATAACATACAGTGAGCACTTAGTAGTAATTGGCAACACCATGTATAGTATGTAACGAGCGAAATGCTGTTTTAGCCATCTACACATTTAATAAGGTCTTAGTGATCGGTGAGTATAGTCATACATACTGTATGCTCAGTATTGGATGATTATAGTCACCATATTTCGTACAAAATGAATTCTCAGTATTATATAACTATATTCACTAATATTGTACGAAACGAATTGTCAGTGTTCATTGGTTATAGTCATCAGTATAGTGTACTATACGAAACAATTTCTCAGCACCGAGTAATTATAGTCAGTTTTATTATATAAAGCATATAATCAATATCAACTAACTATAGTCACGTATACTGTACAAAGCGAATTCTCACCGTTAAATAATTATAGTCAATTAATAAGGCCTTAGTGATCGGTGAGTATAGTCATTCATACTATATGTTCAGTACTCAATGATTATAGTCACTTATATCGTTCAAAATGAATCCTCAGTATTATCTAATTATAATCATCAATATCGTATGAAACAAATTATTAGTGTTTATTGGTTATAGTCATCATGATAGTGTACTATACGAAACAATTTCTCAGCACCGAGTAATTATAGTCAGTTTTATTATATAAAGCATATAATCAATATCAACTAACTATAGTCACGTATACTGTAAAAAGCGAATTCTCACCGTTAAATAATTATAGTCACTCGTGCTGTACGAAGTACATTCTTATTATAACATTGAATCTTTATAGTCACCTTATAGTCAATTTGTAGTCTCCATAGCACCGAGTAATTACAGTCAGTCTCATTATATAAAGCATATAATCAATATCAGCTGACTATAGCCACATATACTGTACAAAGCGAATTCTCACCGTTAAATAATTATAGTCATTCGTGCTGTGCGAAGTACATTCTTATTATAACATTGAATCTTTATAGTCACCTTATAGTCAATTTGTAGTCTCCTAAGTTGGATCATCAGAGTCATTGGTAATATATAATACATCAAGCGTTCAACGAAAGGTAATTATAGTCATCCATGTAGTGAACCTCTCACAGTGCTATACAATCGCAATTTATTACAGTCACCGCCCAACCATAGTTCAGAAGATAGTGACTATAATTGCCCCAACTTATGTCTGGATAGTAACTATAATAACCCAAACTTATGTCTGGATAGTGACTATAATTACCCAAACTTATGTCTGGATAGTGACTATAATAACCCAAACTTATGTTCGGATAGTGACTATAATTACCCAAACTTATAGTCGATAAAAATGAAAGCTTAAATTATCTGACAAATTCTACAATAGCTTAATTTTTGTTCGAACGAAAGAATTCAATGATGCAAGAATTACACGTCGCGGGAAGACCGTGGCTCTCTCCGGAATACAAGAGGCAGAAAGCAACCTTCTGCGATCTATTCGAAGGTTTCCACATTTGTCTGACCACCGACGCAAAGACGTATTGATTCTGCGAATTCAGTCAACAGGTAGCCTGCGCTTTCACTGAACCCCGCTCTACACACACCTGATCTCTTCATCCCCTGGGTTTCCTGTGCCATCGGCGGGATGATTCTGTCTCAGATGAGCCTGAGGAAATAAATTCCATCGGACATTCTCCATCCGTTAGTCAAGTACACGGAAGAGGAAAGAACTTGCATTTGATTCGCTACTACTGGAATCTTTTCACGCTTCCTGCGAATTTTTCACATATTTCGTCGCGCGATTTTTCAATCGTAGTCGAAGAATATTAATCGTAGTTTTCTTTTAAAAATAAATGAGACCAGATACCATATTATTATCGTCCTGATAACATTGTATAATATTTATAATTTTATCAAGTGTGTAATAATTATTTAATAATTGCTATATACGTATAATCTTTTCACTTTTACTGCAATTGTTAGGATTTTTAAAAAGTTATTTATGCTAATAATTACCATATTTCTGCTATCTTTGTTACCTTTCCATCAAATTAACAGGATTTTTAAAAAATTAATCCAGGTTAATTTTATATTTATTTAAAATACAGTTCGCCTTTAAATAGAATAAAAGACACTCTGATTGACACTTGGAAAATTTATGTCTTTCAATTTTATTACTCTATCTCTAAAGAAAATTTAGGTTAATTTTATTCGTGAGAAAAATTGTTCTGCATAATCATGTGTTTTGCAGAATGAAAATGTGTTCTCGTTGTTCTAAGAATAAGAAAATTGTACACCAGATGTACTCCAGAGAAACTGTTTAGTATTCAAATTACACCAAGTGTGGACTGAAAGACCAAGTTTCCAAAATTACCCCTTAAATTCGAAGTTTTCGTCGAAAATTCGAGTAAGCAGCAGTTTCAGCAAAAACTAATCCTCGTTAGCATATTCACATCCGGAAACACGTTGATTATAACCAAGAATGACTTCGTGCAAACGAATCATTATTCTTAAACTGACCATAAAAGAATTGCTCGAGCTTCACACCCCCAGCCAAAATTTCACAAAGTTTTATATCGTAACCACAGATATTCAAACTTCTTTTCATAAAATTTTTTAAAAAGTTGCTTCCACGAAAAGCATTTCAAGTCTCTGGGATACAAGTCTTGATTAAAACGAAATTTCTAAGACGTCAGATACATTTTCGACGCTCTGCATGTGAAAGGAGAAAATGAGAAACAAAATAAAATGGAATATCTTTTTCTTCAAACAACAAAACAATTTCGAGGCAAAAACAAATTGAAACAAAATTTCCGAGACGTCATATATAGTTTATATATTATATACATATATCAACGAGCAGAAAATAAGAAACAAAATGAGAATAATTTTTTATGAATTAAGAAGACAATTTCGAGGTGAAAAATAATTGAAAGAAAATTTCCAAGATGTCAGAAATGTTTTTGGCGGTAGTCAAGGAGGAGAAAATAAGAAACAAAATAGGAATAATAATTTTTTTTTTAATTGATAAGACAATTTCGAGGTGAAAAATGATTGAAACAAAATTTTCAAGACATTATTATATTTTCGACGCTATGTAATGAGCAGAAAATTAAAAAACAAAATAGGAATAATTTTTTTTTAATCAAAAGGGCAATTTCGAGTTGAAAACTGATTAAAAAGAAATATGCAAGATGTCAGAAATGTCTTCAATGCTCTACAACGAAGAGAAAATAAGAAATAAAGCAGGAATAATTTTTTTTAAATGGAAAGAACAATTTCGAAATGAAAACTGATTGAAAGAAAATTTCCAAGGCATCAGATATGTTTTCTACTGTGGCAACGAATATAAGATAAGAAACAAAATCGGAATAATAATTTTTTTTAATTAAAAAAACAATTTCGAGTTGAAAACTGATTGAAAGAAAATTTACAAGACGTCAGAAATGTCTTCAACGCTATGCAACAAGGAGAAAATGAAAAACAAAGCTAAAATAATTTTTTTTAAATCGAAAAGACAATTTCGAAGTGAAAACTGATCGAAAGAAAATTTTCAAGGCATCAGATATATTTTCGACGGTGGCAACGAGCACAAGATAAGAAACAAAATTGGAATAATTATTGTTTATTAATTAAGAAGACAATTTGGAGTTGAAAACTGAAAGAAAATTTCCAAGGCGTCAGAAATGTCTTCAACGCTATACAATAAGGAGAAAGTAAAAAACATAACAGGAATAATTTTTTTTAAATCGAAAAGACAATTTCGAGGTGAAAATTGATTGAAAGAAAATTTCCAAGGCGTCAGATATGTTTTCGACGGTAGGCAACGAGGAGAAATGAGAAACAAAATGAAATACAATATGTTCGTAGAGGCAAAAGGGCAGTTCCGAGGTGAAATTGCGATATTGGTTAGTCGTTAAAACAGAATTACGAGTTAAGGGACTCGAAAGAGACGTACCCACTCGTCCCGGGACTAAGAGGAACGTGAAACGCGAATTACCACACGAGAAAATGTTTTGCCTCTGCTAAAATTCGATCTGGGGGAACAGAACGAGCTGGAATGCTCGAAGAATTATCCTCGAAGGTGCTGTTAATGGAATCCAATTGAGGCGAAAGTTAGCGCGCAACGAAGCCCCGTTTTCGCGAATAATTATTACCTTGCCAGGAATAATAACCGGTTTACGATACTCTGCGAGTCAGCGCACAGGGAATACGCAATAGAACGGTCTGTTCACGGAACAAATAACGATGGTAACAGGAGATGTAACTACAACGTTGCGCTGATGTTACTTTGGCATCGCGATGAAACGTTGAAAATTAATAACGCGTTTCATATAGGGCCGATTTTCAATGGCGTTCTGTTCAGAACATCTGGCTTGAGACTCGGAATTTCCCATGCAACGTGTGTTTTATAATTTAGGCATGAAGAGAGATACGATATCGAATCAAATGTTTGAAACAATTTCAAGGAATAGAAACTAACCTAAAAACTAACCTAAAAACTAACCTAAAAACACGAGTCTTCGTGAATTTTTCTTCACACCAAGTGTGTTCAAGCTAATAACTTTCTCTAGAACTCGTGTTTTCGATGAAGAGAGGTACGATATCGAATCAAGTGTTTGAAGCAGTTTCGAGGAATAGAAACTAACCTAAAAACACGAATCTTCGTGAATTTTTCTCACACCAGGTATGTTGAAATTAATAACTTACTCTAAAACTCGTATGCTTTAATCTAAAATTGGAAAATATTGAGAAAAAATTTCAAAGAATTTAGAAGTTTCTTAAATATTTGTATCTGACATAACCTAAACCGATTTTTGCTGGTATTTCATTCGTGACACATGAACTGAGAGTAGTAACTTCCTCTGTAATGTGTATTTTATAGTTTGGAAATGAGGACTGTCTCATAATTAATCAGATAATTATTGTGCCTCAAATATTTGTGGGAAACTAGCCTCAAAACGATTTTTCATTGATTTCTGTCTACACTTGGTGGATTGAGGATAATAATATTCTTTGCAATGCATGTGTTTTAATCCGAGCTTGAAAAATATTGCCATATTTAATCAAGTGCATGAAGCAATTTCGAAAATATCGGTCCTTTCGTATATTCGTAAAAACCTAACCTAATCCGATCTGATTCTCGATGGCGTTTCGTTCAAGCTACGTGAGCAGAGACTAATAATTTTCTCTGCAACGTGTGTTTTACAGTTCGAGAAGGAAAACAGTTATGAAATCAAATTTAGTTTTTGAAACTGTTTCAGAAACACGTCATTTTCTAAATATTTCTAAAACTAACCTAAAGCAATTTTCAATAGCGTTCTCTTTACACTGTATATGTTCAGGTTAACAATTTTCTCTTAAATGTATGTATTTTAATCTTGTATCAAAAATTGGTACATCGATTTACCTGGTTGAAACAATTTCAAAGAATCGTTGTTTATTAAATATGTATAAGAATCTAAATACATTTTCGATGAATTTGTATTTATTTCTCGTGAAATGAAATTAAAAATTGCCTCTATATTATGCATCATTTAATCTGGGGGTAATAACTGTTATAATGTCAATTCGAGTTTGTGAAATAATTTCAGTAGTTATTTTTTATGGCTATTATGAAAATCTCGATATTTTCGAATTTAATTTCGATATAAATTAATTATAATTTCGATAATTGTCTAAATATCGATTCTTTATTCCCATTTCAGTTTTGTATTATTCTGCTTCCACGACATAGACCAGTTGTTAAAACGTTATAACATCTACAGAACATAACCTAAACCGACTTTTGGTGACATGCCATTCACACCTTGGGAATGGAAACTAATAATTTTCCCTGCAATGTGTACCTTTTAATCTAAAGTTGAAAACTATTACATTGTCGATTCAGGCTTGCGAAACAGTTTCAATGAAACGTTGTTTTCTACAACTGCTATGGACTTTAGGAATCAGTGAAACTATCGATTCTGAGTACAATTCCAAAAAACAGTTTTATATCAGTTCTATCTTAATTTTACATTCTCCTCGTGTAGATATTATATTAGAAAAATTAGAAATTTCTCTGCAACAATAGTCGTATAATATTTGTAATAACCTAGGTTAACTTTAATCTAATTAAAATGTAACTTAGATCGTTTTTTTATGACATTCAATTTAATATTTATTGAACTACAAAAATTATTAGTAAGAAAAAAGTATAGAGTATTCGTGTGATATTAATGTGAAATGAAAATTATTAATATTTGGTATCAGTATGTGTAGTCTCAACAAAAATTTTACATCAAATACAGAAGAAAGACAAATGTATGAAATAGAAAATATATCGATAGGTTTTAAAAAGAGGAAGATACATTGAAAAATATTTTTAATTCGAGGAGATGCCAATTATAAACCTTATTATTAAAAACCAGTAGTTCTTAATAAAAATATTGTTAGTTTGTGCTTAGAAAAAAAAGAAATTTAGGATAAAATCACTGGAAAGGAATTGTCGTATTGTAAACCTAGATTCGATTTGCGATCACTCGTGTTAAGCTACCCTAGGTTGGAATTCAGATTGGGATGGGTGGCCCCCACGATGACAAAAAAGAAAAAGGGTAGTGTTTGGTAGTGTGTTGTGATGGTTGGTTGGTTTTTCCAGTTTTCACAAGATATTTCTGCCGTTGTTGCAACGCTGTTTTCTAGGTTTGTCTCCATATTTAAGAATTTACAAGCTGCTATTATCGCAAAATCGGGAAAAATTTCTCCCACCGTTTGGTGGAAAAAATTGGGAAGACAAAAAAAATAAAAGAAAAAATTCTGTGGAATATGTGTTTGTATAAAACCTTACGAGTATTTCAAAATGCGTGAAAATGATATAAGGAATTGAATACAAAAAGAGGTACAAGGAAACTACAAAAATCAATAAACGCTAGGAAAAAGTCAATATCAAAATCGGAATTCGGGAAAAACAGAGAACAGTATGAGAATGGGAAAAGATTAATTAACAAAACTATCGCCACAGGGAATCAACGAATAAAAACTAAAAATCAGAATAATCGAGAAACTATATAACACCAAACCATAACAGAAAAGAAAATCTAGGCAAAGAAGAATTTATTAACTAACTATAATAAAAAATAATAATATCACTAAAACAAATTTCAATGCAGAAATTAAGAATTTAAAAGATATTAATAATCAAAAACAATAAAACAATAGCAAAATAATAAAATATGGCGAGCAAACATAAAAAGAAATTAGAAAATAATTCTAAAATTTCATTAAATGTATATTTACATTTATTATTCACTTGCAAACATATATAATGTAAACTAAGCCATTGCAGAATCCTAAAAACCTAACCTAAATCTACCTGAATCACCTAATAATTCAAATCTAACCTAAAACTACATACATATTTAACCTAAACCAATCCAGTAAATACATAATCGTATTTAGAATTCCATTTTGGCAGAAGTTAATAGAGAGATCGCAAATAAAATAACTTGGATGAAATTATGGTATGCAGGAGATGAATATAAATATCGCAAAATGCACATGCATCGAGAATCTCTGCGCGTATGTGTAGAAACTCTTCCGGGACGTTCCTAGCGTGTGTACAAAAATGTACATATTGATTCTAGTACGAAACATTTATTGAGAACCGATCGATGCAATCTCTTTCGACGCACTCCTCGCGTGTTAGCGGGAGCTACGATGATATTTGACTAGGCTGTACTCAGCAGATGGAAACGTGATTCCACGGCTGAATAAACGCCGCAGATCCATTATCGAAGAATTTGTAATTCGATACTTTGCAAAGGGGGAACAAATTTCTAATGATAAAAATTATTGTTACTGGGTTGCATAAAAAATCCCTACCATTTTTTAACTCTTTAATAGATATATTCGTTCCATTTTGAATTTTATTAATAGGAGATTGTTCGGACAAATTTCTGCAAATAATTGCATAAATCCTAAATTCGAATATGTACAATATATTATTTATAATTGGAAATTCAAAAGAACTCCAGAGAAATATTGTTAACTTTTTTTTACATATTTTTTTAAACATATTTACGTTTTTATAGAAGTTATGTGAGTAGAGTACTGTAAATAAATTCGAATGTATTACTTATCATTGGAAATTTAAGAAAATTTGAGAGAAATGTCGTTAACGTTTTTTGGGAATATTTAGGTTGCATAAGTAAAATACTCTAAATGCTTGTTGTTCTTAATACCACTTGAGAGAATTTATTACAGAAAGGGATGAGAAATTGTTCATGAAGAGACTCACGAAGCTATGAGTGGTTTAAGGGATTATCGAAAGAAGTGGTGCATATATTAATCAATTAAATGCTAATTCCATGAAAATACATTGGAATTAAATCCTACGAATTTTCTGAAGAATCCAATATTATCGTTATGACTTCATCATCCACCGATATTGATTTAAGAAGAAATAAAGAATATTAATGTACTTATAATATATATTATAATTCTTTATTAATACTATATGGCTGTCCTAAAATACGTTAGAGGGTTTTCAGAGATTTACATAGATCTTTTTTAAATCCACTTTTGTTAATCTTCGAAGTTAAATAATTCATACGATTTGATTTTAATCGTATTACCAAAATAGTTTGTCCCAATTTCTCCAGTCAACTAATCACAATTAAATTATACTTAGATGCCATCTAAACGCAAATGGCGTACCATCAATCCTTTAAACCAGTGGTTCTCAACCTGTGATACCCGTTTAATTGCTGGCACGTTGAACATTTCCAGATGGTATACGTTCAGAAGCAAATCATATTGTAGTATTAAATCGTATACAGCGAGGTATGTTACAATGAATATATACTACCTACACAGTGGTACATGACTTGATCATACATTGCTTAGATAGTACGCGAGTAGAGAGGATTGAAAACAGCTATTTTACCGATAATAATCGATAAGGTGAAATCTGACGACTTTGTCAATTTTTGTTCTTGTTATAATTGTATTATAACATTATATATTAACCAATAATTATAAAATATATTACAATATACAATTTATCTAGTTTCTGAACAAATTAATAAATATACTAGCAATACCAATATTTTTCATTTTTCTACGTACATTTAAATAATTTCGTTTCATAAAATCGAATACTTCGTTTCATAAAAATAATACTTTAATTATTTAAATACAAATATTAAATAACTCTATATTTTTTTAAACTTGCTCATACCACGTGTGTGACAAAATGGCTACCATACAGGTTACGAATTGAATATTCTTGAAATTTTCATACCATATAAATTCAAATAACTCGACAAGGGCACTGATAAGCGTGCTAAATAGACGAAAGTAATTAATCTGACTCCTTAGGGGAAATTAACTTCGGCTGGTGGGTATAATCGTGTCGTTGACCACGATTTAGCATTTGAATTATTCCACGCTTCAGTGTCCGAAAATTAGTTTACTTCGTCGGTTAAATCATTCAGCATCTAGACCCAGACAAATTGGATTATCCCTGGCTGTTGGCAGAAGCGATTTTTGCAAGTCAAACAGCTGAATTATTCAACCATCGAGTTATACAGTTTCTTAATCTGAAGCCTGGCAGAAGAGCCTGAAAGTTCATCTTTATTTCAAACGATTGTTCATCCTTCAATTTTCTTCATACGAAACCTTTTATTAATTACAAAAATCTTTCCACGGTGTAAATGAATTTCCACGAGATACACTGGAATAACTTTTCAGAATTTTTTTCGTGATAGTGTGTAAAATATTCGTCGCGTATCAAAGACAAATTGAGCGCAATGGATGCAATGAGCAGAGTCAATCGAAAAGATGAAGCGGGCGAAGGGTGAATATATAATAAATAATAATAAATTCGACTTTGCGGTAGAATTATTGGTTATTTAGTATGAAATAACTGAATCCACGAACACGTGAAATCTTTCGAGATTTAGTAGTTAATCCTTGTAGTAATGGTTAGTTAGATTTTTAAATATATTTGTGTTGAGATGAGTGAAACAAGTATGCATGGGATGGAAGTATCTAATGAATTCAGGTTATTATGGTAAATGAGTATGCGTGTAATGATTGAGGTGTTGTGTGAATTGTGTATCTAATGTAATATATGAAAGAAGAAAGAAAAAAGGGAGAGTGATTTGGCATAGGTCAGTTGCAATTGAGTTTTAATAGTGAAAAGACGTGTGAGCATATGATTGTGATAAATTAATTATATTTCAACCTAATATTTCTGTTTGATAGTTTATGTAATTCAGTAAATAATTTTTCTTATTGTTATTAAATTACAAATAAACTAAATACTAAATTTTAATTAATTAAATTAAATACTAACAATCCTGTCATCAAATAGCAAATAAAAATTTGTGAACCACAGCGAAAAAACACGATAAACCAAATTGTTTATCTTTTATGAAGGAACAGTTTTGTAATTTCATATTTTGTTAGGCGATTTTAATCGATAAAAATTCTCCTCTTATTTCCTTCCAAGACCCTAAATATTTCGAAAATATTAATTGCACGTAACGTTGATAATACGCTTGATTTTCTTGTAAAATTTCGTGTTCAATATAAACCGGAATTTTGTATGGAAATTATTTGCCGGTATATTGTATATATAATAGATAATGTAAAGCAGATCAACTGTGGGCGTATTAATTGCGTCTAATACACGTCAAAGTGCATGAGATGTTGCATATAAATTAAGTGTGCTTTATAGAACAGTTTCCCATCAACTGCCACCTGTAAAGTGTATCGAAAAATCGGGTACCTAGTAACAATATTTATTAAAGTTATTAAAAACATAAGATTCCTTCACCACATAGTATTAAAAAATTTATTTTTCCACAAGATTGTCAAAGGGTTTTATATAAATTAAATGTACGTACACCATATGACAATTTTCTATTGAATATAAATTGGACAAATAAAAGCTACGATTATTTTCGATATAAAATCGTCAAAATACTGCAAATAAATTTAAGTATTGTGCATTATATAACTACAGGAAGAAGCTTCATTTTTTCTCACGGAATGAAGAAATTATTTTTATATAAGACCTTAATTGGCAATAATAAGATTACATCTTCTCGAGCATTTATATTAATTTTCGATAGGAGAGAATTTATTGATGTAAAATCCTGATACTTCGCGTTACAAATTCGAGAATCTATTAGGAATTTAAAGTTACTCACTTCTATCGATTTCTTCAAATTCTGATATTTCCCATTTTACAGAAATTTTGTAAAATATTTAAATAACTTCTATTTAAATACTTAAATTATTAATCAATATTTAACTCTTTGCACTCGACGATCTTTTGGCTAAAGATGAATAGGAGTTCAAAGATTTTCTGCTATAGAGCTGGCGATATTTCTTTCAGTAATAAATAAGAAATCGTATAATAATTAACACGTAGAATTATTTGATTTCGATAGTTCGCACACAGTTAAATTATATTAAATTTGACATATTAATTAATATCGATCTTCGAAATTTTATCTAATGGTGACTGATGGTCGCCTCTCGAGTGCAAAGGGTTAACTAATATTAACTTATATTTAATTACTTAAAATTAATTAATTAATTTTCGATAGGGAAGAATTTAATGATCTAAACTCCTGACACTTCGCGTTACAAATTCAAGAACCTATCAGGCATTTAAAGTGACTCATTCCTATCGAATGCTTCAGATTAAAATATTTCCCAATTTATAGAAATTTTGTACAATATTTAAATAACTTCTATTTAAATACTTACATTATTAACTAATATTTAAGTACATAAATATTTAACAGTGTTAAAGCTGAGGGGACCCTGGGTGAAACAAAATTCTCGTATCAAAAATTACGTCACGGACGTGGATGGTCGCCGTGTCCGTATTTTGGTGACATGGATCGTTAGAATCCAGTATCAGCACTCTCCATAGCGATAGTATCGTAAATCCTCGATACAGGACACGAACGATTTGGGATTTAGATTTAAGCCTAGTTCATTCGTTGACCCACAATACCCTTCTTGTTTCCCAAATATCAGAACCACCACAGGGTGGAATCTCAGGTGATTATGATACTAAGACCACCAATACCTCGAGATGCCCATAGATACGTTGATCGCAATATTTCCTACTTTTCGCCATTTTATATAACTCGATTCAAGGACCGATTTAGTAAATTCCGTTCCAATCAAAGCCAGCAATTGCTCTTCTAAAACTAGAAAATTAAGTTACTCTACATAAGATTAAATTTCCCTGTAAAGGACGCGTAGGAAGATAACAACGACGTCAAGGTGTATGGGATTAGCCCTGCAGCAAAGAAGATGCAAGCTCGTTGCAACTTTACATTGATCATGTTAAGTATAATCCAAATGCCAAATGTTCTTTCCTCTCTGATTACTGATCAGAAATATCAGCAATATTTTCCTCCACTAATAGCGCACTACAAGTACCATAAATATGATTTTCTGTATAACTATAGATCAAACATACCATAAATATTCCTCCTCCTGTAACCCCCTAAGCACCAGGTATAAAAATAACGCGACTTTTAAATTGCAAATTAAATTGTTCACTTCTTTCAGTAGTTATAACCACTCAAAATAATTAATTAAGTTATCACTGATTCACAGTAATTAAAACCACTCAAACTTGCATAATTTGCAAAAAGGTTGTCTACGAAAAATGCATGATGGAGAAACCAGTCACATGTAAAAAGTGTAACGAATTAAATATTTTATTTGTTAAAATAAAAATACATGTTTGATTATTTTATTATTAACCCTTTGCACTCGAGAGATGACTCTCAGTCACCATTTAATCAGATTCTAAAGATCGACGTTAATTAATATATCAAATTTAAAATTACCTAACGATGTGTGGAATGTCGAAGAAAAATAATTCTACGTCTTAATTTCCATATGATTTCTCAAATTTATTAAAGAACACTAAGATAACGCAACGAAAACCTACAGAAACGCTCTCTAATTTAACTCTCTTTCCAACTCTAATTTGAATTCTCTTTTTCTAACTCTAATTTCTAATTTTTCCTTCCAACTCTAATTCAACACTCTTATCTTTCACGCTCGTGCCGGTCACAGTTAATTTCTAAGAACTCTGTTTTGGTCGTCAAGGGGTCTGTTTTATGCTTCTCTTATCACGATAAGTGCCCAGCCCGATTTGCTCGCCGTTCCGTTCAGTCCCAGACTCGGCCGTCAAGTGGGCCACCGGTGACGGACAAAGTGTTTATAAAACTCGGAGATACTGTACCAATCATCATAACAGGAATTCCCAAACGTTAGATTCAAAGATGGCTATGAATTTAATACCAAAGGTTAGCACCTTTTGGTTCTAGTTTGGGCCGGTTCCTGCGGATCGACCGGGCCTAAACGGAAAGTCTAGTGTGACGCAGTGAACAAACACACAGAGGCCTCAGACATTGCCCCTATGACACATCATGATGCACCAGAAGATAGCCGACCAGTAATCCCAGACCATTGACACAGCACCAATAAATCACTGAAATCATAGCCATCCCTTGGACCCATGACACATAATACCAATAACCTCTCCTCCAGCCAAAACCATTATAAATATCCGAACCTAGAGCAAAATAAAGTTAGTACTATTCTAAAAATTAAGCTTGTGAGTTACGTCTGTTCGTACTCTACCCGCGCACCGTGATACTAGCGTCGGTCCCTGGGGACCAACATGACACTTAACGTGTTAACCTACGTTTCACCTCCCCATAGAGACCACGCAACTTAATTTTGTTACCCAAAATATCTTTTCCATTTACTCCTAGAAAATATCGATCGGTTTATAATTTCTTCTTATTGGCAATGGCTGCGATTCGCGATTTCTTTCCGAAATGGTATTCTGCAATACTGTCAGCATCTGTTCCTAGCTAGCTGCACATCACGTCGCGTCACATGTGCGAAATCACAGAGATATGGTACTGCTGGTTCAGTAGCTGATCTAAATAGCCTAAAGGCACGCATGGGAGCGCGTGTATCGCGCGATATAACCTTAAGCATCCATCTTTTAACCCGAATAAAAATATCTTCATCCAGTTTCGCGTTGCAATCGTTTATTCATGGAGACAAATATTTATCTCTGATACCGGACAGCTCTATTGTCACCGCAAGCCTCGAGCGTTAATTGCGTATCGATCGAGGAAACAAGCCATGGCCAAGCCGCATTTTCTCCAACGCGGGCTTTTCGATCAGCTTCTGCGTGAAGAGACGCTATATCTGATATTTGTTCCTCTAATTGCCAGGACGTGTAACGCGGATTCGCGCGAAACATTCCAGAACGACTCGGAGAAAATGGAGCGACCTCCAATGACAGCTGGTAAATTTAGGTAAAGGCGAATTTACGTTTCACGTGTAAAGGAGGGTTAAAACGCGTTCAGTGAGCTGATAATAGCTGTCTTCGGTTAAGGAAACACGACAAGAAGAATAAGATTCGACTTCCTTATTCAAGACCTTCCTGGCTCATCAATTTTCTCCAGCCTTGCCTCTGTTGGTGACTCTTATCGAGAAAGTATCGGGTTTATTAGGTGAAAATTAGACTGGCGAGTTTAATCAGTCGAAGGATTAATCAGTGTACGGGAGATCAGCGGGTGGAAATTAATGAGGCACTGGCATGGAGACTTCCCTCACGTTTTCGGGTAATTTGTTCCAAACTCGAGGCTCTTTGTCGCCGTAGAAGCTCTCAGAGGCACAATTCCGGGTGACATAAATCTGTGTCTGGGAGAAAAGTACAGAAGTGTCGAATTCAATTTTTGCTGGATCTTTCACCATTGTGGTGCAGGAGTCTCGATGAAAATCATGGAGAAAATTTGGCATGCCGAATAACAAAGGATATCCCAATAATAAAATATCAAAGATTTCGAATTATTCCACATGTTACTCGTATATATACATATATATAAAAGGAACAGAGAGGGGATAAAAATTTTCGCGTTTCTAAATTCTACATGAAAAAATGTATCGAAAATGTAGAATAAATTTTCTTCCTAGGAGTTTTCGTTTTGGAAAAAATCGTGTTTGAAAATACGTGGGGTACTCGTTCCAACAAAGAGATGTCGATAAAGTAGATTTCTTGGCACGCAATGGAAGAGGCATGTACTATAGATATACTATATTATAGATATGGGTATACTATAGATATACTATAGATACTATAGATGTACTATAGATATACCTTTCTTAGGAGAGAATAAAGATAATTATAAAATACAGATAGTTATTTCTTTTTACCCATAATCCCAATAATCTTGGAGCACGTTGTTTCTTTAACCCTTTGCACTCGAGAGGCGTCCTTTAGTCGCCATTTGATAAAATTTCGAAGATCGATATTAATTAATAAGTCAAATTTAAGATAATGTAACGGTGTGAGAGGTACTTATGGAAGTCAAATAATTTTATTTATTGATTGCTCAAAAAAATATAGCCAGTTTCATAGTAGAAAATCTTTGAACTCCTACTTTTCTTTAGCCAAAAAATCATCGAGTACAAAGGGTTAAATATCATAATTGAACGGTATCAATATCTAAAATAATTTCTCTAATTTATCTTTGTCAAGGAGCAATATCGATGTTTAAAATAATTTCAGAGAGTCGTCTTCGTGGAAGAGCAGGTGCACTCTGAAAATTTTCAAAACAAATTGCTCGAAGACCCGTAGGGAAAAATTCTACTGTACGTATTACCTCCATTTTCTCGTGCAAGATCCTCTGCGACTCGTTTGCATGGTGTACCATAACTCAAACTAAAGTTACAAGCCATTACTCCAAAGGACCCCATTCTAACCAACATAACCTCAACTTTTGTCCTAAAATTCCACTACGCGGCATCGAGTAAGCTTCTTCTGAGAGTTTAACCACGGCATCTTGACATCTCCGACAAATGAACTCCGCCTGGACGTCAAAAAGCTCCTCTCCCAGTGGGCACTGCGTGTCGAGCAGAAATCTGCATTTATACGATCCGCAAATTTCCCGCGCGTTTGAGTATTATGCGTCTACATGGTTGTGCAGTCACGTACCACGCTCGATCATACTTAACTCGCGTCAGAGCTGCCTCTGCCTTGATACGGATAAAAAGGGACACCCGATGTCGCTGTGCCAATAGAGAAATGGACTGTCAGATAAGTGAGCAGGGATCGTTATAAAAGGCAGATAAATCGGGGCAACTTTTATTTCACGGCACGTTAAATATCGACTGACTGAACGTCAAGAAGACCGTAGTAAGAAACGAATCGAAGCAAAAGAGGAATATAACTGTGAAAAAATGAAATTTCTCCTTAATTGAAGACACCATTGGTCTTCTTGAACAGTACGAAGGTTTCTCCGACGACGTGGAAGTCGATTCCCAGAATTTGTTAATAAGTTTAAAACTAACGAGCTAAGAAATGCCTATGAGAGAACGTTGGATTCTTTGCCAAGGGAATTTTCAGATACTATAGTTCGAGAGTTTAAAAGGCAAGGGGCGAGATATTGATTCTCAGAAATTAGGGAAGTGAGCTGTAAAATTGAAAAATGTTGGATATAAAACTGAAAAATGTTGTGGCGTGCCCTAAGAGCTGTAACTTAATCTGCATGCTCATTATCATTGAAACGGGTGCTAAGGGCTGGCATTGTCCCAAAGAAATTTAAAAATTTCATTACCTAAGTGTACGAAAGAAGGGTGAAAATGTTCGACTTCAATCAACGTCGGATAACAAATTAGGTGTATGATGAACTTATACTGTTGCAAACAATTCAAGATTGTAAATAAAACTTAAATTAAAGGATCCATTGAGTTTTTATTAGTACCAAGAACGAATGAAACGAGATCCCAGTTAATGCGATGTGAAGCTTCGCGAAACTGACACCTGTGGCGCAACTGTGTTAAGGACTCGCAGTTTCAGACAACGATTTCTTCGTTTAGGTACGAATGTCAACGTCACGAGCAGGTTTAATACTGCACACTTTGCAACAACCTGATTCAGTTTCAGTTTATTTTGAAATAAATTATTTCTTATAACAGTGCTTTAAAATGGGATCTACAGAGGAATAAAGGTCCAACGGAACGCTGAAGAACCACTATTGGAAATTGAGTGTACTCGAAGACGAATTATACGTAATTAATTACAGAAAAGAGATATTTCTGAAAAATTTATATATTATATTAACATCTGTCTTTACGTAAATATCTTTGTGTAAATATTTGTGCCAATTATTAGACGCGTATTTTAAAAGTATTTCCCGAATTTACCCTGTTTTAGTTAATTTCAGCATTTTATTTATAACATTTATATTAAAATCGACAAACACTGAAAATAAACACTGAACCACGTTCAATTAAAGAGAGAGATATGAAATTGCTTCGTGCAGTGAAAATCTACAAATTGAAATGTAGCTGTTTACAAATTTGGGTGGTTAAATTCTACGATCTCGATTTATTTATCGTTAGAAGGGATGTGGTTTAAACGAAGTGAGATGAAAGTTCCACTTTATTTCCAGGAAATATAGAAAGGTAAAGACCAATCCTCCCTAAATTAATAAGATCTCTAGTTGTAATCGTGGTATAATTGTACCGTAAAGAGATTGAAGCTCTCATACGTGCACACTCTAATACTCATTTTTCCTCACTGTTCTTTCTCGCATTTTCATGCTTTTATTTCAACAGCATTTCAACCGCAATAAGATTAGTTATGACGAGATATACTCTGGCTAGAATATCACAGTGAACACTCAATGGAAAATCGAGATGCAGACGAGGGGCTTCCAGAAACCTAATGTAACATGAACAAAGAGTTACAAGAAGATCGTCGACAAACGTGTATCCGTTCAGGCGGAAAAAAAACTAGTATTGTTTCGATTTTTTCATTTATCACAGAAGTATTGTTATTAAATGTATAATAGGTATATATAAGTTATGAAAATCTGTAAAATTTGTTAGAAACGCAAATTTTAGCTTATTTTACAGCGGATAATGGGTGTGGGGTATAGGGGGTCCTTGATTAATATCACTTTCATCCTCTATTCGTCTAATTTTACTTTAAAAACTGGAACAATATTGTTTTACCTACTGACACGTTAAAAACTAACGTTATAACAACATAAATATCTGTTTTTACAAAAGATATATGTTTAAATTTTTGTACATATTGTTTCTACAAGTTGCATAAAGCATCTATTTCCCTTTATTTAATTAACCATTGCATTTCGAAGCTAATAGTCATTTTAGTAGGGTAAAGTCAAGATATACAACAAAATCAGTATTTGTTATTATAATTTTTAAAAGAATGATGCATTTAATTACATAATATAACATATAAACATAATGTAGCATATAAACACGTCTCTTTTACCAATTTGATTTTCAAAGAAACTATAAATTAAAAACTATATAGGGCATTGTAAAATAATTACGCCATATAAATTCTTAAAATTTGTTAAAAACGCGAATTTCAGCTTGTTTTCAGATGGGTGATAGGTATGGGATATATAGGGTCCTTTTCGTGAATACCATTTTTAATCACTGTTCGCTTTTTCTAACTTTAAGAAATTGTTTTAAACATTTGGACATTAAAAATTATTGTTACGAGAGAATAAATGACTTTTTTATATATAAAAATAGTTGTACCTATGTATATTACTATATATATTCTTATTGAAAATTATACGAAGCATATATTTGCAATAAACTATGTAATAACTATTATAACGGGTTTACGAATCTTTGGAAAATCGGTTAAGTTCGTGAATTTACGTTTGACCTCGAGCAAGGGTACTGTCGGTTCATATAGGCACTTGGCGATCAGAGTACACGTCAGTTGCTCCTCGGCCGTCATAACGCGTACATCGAAACTTAAACCGTCTAAATTAAATTATTTATTTAATTTTCACTTATAATAATTAATTTAATTTATTTATTTATGTTTAACTCTTTATAATTCATTAAATTTATTTATTTATTATTTTCAATTATATATTTAATTAATTTATTTTTTATTTTTAATAATTTATTTAATTATTCATTTAATTATTTCACTCATCTTTTATCGCTAATTGTCTATTTAATCCTGAAATAAATATTCCATACTTTATTTTTTAAATTTCATTAGTGTCAGTGGACATCAAATATTTTTATCAAAATTAAATTATAACTGTACTTCTCCTAAATCGTTTGCGTTCGTACGTGTGCATACGCGATATTTTTACTCGATACCGACCGAAACAAATTCGGACGCGTCCGCGATATCGCGAGTGTGTTGTGAAAGTGTTCCAAGAGAAGAAGAAGGACTGATCACCAATGTTGACATCGCTGCATCGACGATGTGGCAAGGGAAGGATACAGTGATGCTGATGCCAGGACGAAGTCCAGTCCAGTCCAGAGTTGCTTTCATATGAAGAAGAAGACAACGATCGGTGAGTCGCATGTTTACGATTCCTCTGGTTGCCCATCATGTCGGTCCGAAACGGCATGGGTGACTAGTTGTATTTAATTATATTCATGGTGAACATACTGACCACGGGTGCTAATGTATTAACGTACAATAGCACTCGTGCCATATACATTTCTGTAATATACTTGTTGGATTAGGCTAGAACTTTCTAATACCTCGAGTATTAGAATCTTGGTTGAAAAAATTTCTAATTTCTATTTCAAATAAATATAAATAAATTTTATTTTATTAAATTTTATTAAATTCTATGTACTGAATACAAGTACAATGAAGCATTCCCCTCGGAGTAATTTCCAAAATCAAAGCAATGATTCGTACGTTTTGAAATTATTAGAAGTGTTGCTTTAATTTTGGAATTACTCATATTTTTATTAAAATACAATTTCCCCCTTTTGTTTAATTTTTTCGTTGTTTTCGAAAAACATTTTTCATATTATTTTCAGTACTATTTTTATCACTATGCTCGCTTCATTATAACTTGCAGGAGTTTTCTATTTTTGCACATTTGTGCAGTATTACTGTACATACTGTACACATTCTGATCGAGTGTTCGTCGAAATCCCTTCAACTTCGATATATCGCGATCGGTAATTAAAAGTTTATATCATTTCCATATAAAACTGAAAAAACCGAAATCGAGAAAAATATAGTACTCAATATGGTTGCTCGCGTTCTTCTTTCCAATAAGCGACTTTAATAATCTAATGCAATTACCAATTCTCTTTGTTGCAGATGTAAAGCATACTATATTCTGTAATTTGCATTGTAATTTATTTTGTGATTTATCATGTAACAAATTTTGTATTATATTCTGTATTGCTTTTTCTAATCATTTTTAGTAGTCATTTCGAAACTTATTTTATGATTTATTATATATTATATATTCTATTATATTTTGTACCATATTT
>NW_016909634.1:2257932-2278429 GCF_001483705.2 Eufriesea mexicana
ATTAATTTATTTTTTATTTTTAATAATTTATTTAATTATTCATTTAATTATTTCACTCATCTTTTATCGCTAATTGTCTATTTAATCCTGAAATAAATATTCCATACTTTATTTTTTAAATTTCATTAGTGTCAGTGGACATCAAATATTTTTATCAAAATTAAATTATAACTGTACTTCTCCTAAATCGTTTGCGTTCGTACGTGTGCATACGCGATATTTTTACTCGATACCGACCGAAACAAATTCGGACGCGTCCGCGATATCGCGAGTGTGTTGTGAAAGTGTTCCAAGAGAAGAAGAAGGACTGATCACCAATGTTGACATCGCTGCATCGACGATGTGGCAAGGGAAGGATACAGTGATGCTGATGCCAGGACGAAGTCCAGTCCAGTCCAGAGTTGCTTTCATATGAAGAAGAAGACAACGATCGGTGAGTCGCATGTTTACGATTCCTCTGGTTGCCCATCATGTCGGTCCGAAACGGCATGGGTGACTAGTTGTATTTAATTATATTCATGGTGAACATACTGACCACGGGTGCTAATGTATTAACGTACAATAGCACTCGTGCCATATACATTTCTGTAATATACTTGTTGGATTAGGCTAGAACTTTCTAATACCTCGAGTATTAGAATCTTGGTTGAAAAAATTTCTAATTTCTATTTCAAATAAATATAAATAAATTTTATTTTATTAAATTTTATTAAATTCTATGTACTGAATACAAGTACAATGAAGCATTCCCCTCGGAGTAATTTCCAAAATCAAAGCAATGATTCGTACGTTTTGAAATTATTAGAAGTGTTGCTTTAATTTTGGAATTACTCATATTTTTATTAAAATACAATTTCCCCCTTTTGTTTAATTTTTTCGTTGTTTTCGAAAAACATTTTTCATATTATTTTCAGTACTATTTTTATCACTATGCTCGCTTCATTATAACTTGCAGGAGTTTTCTATTTTTGCACATTTGTGCAGTATTACTGTGCATACTGTACACATTCTGATCGAGTGTTCGTCGAAATCCCTTCAACTTCGATATATCGCGATCGGTAATTAAAAGTTTATATCATTTCCATATAAAACTGAAAAAACCGAAATCGAGAAAAATATAGTACTCAATATGGTTGCTCGCGTTCTTCTTTCCAATAAGCGACTTTAATAATCTAATGCAATTACCAATTCTCTTTGTTGCAGATGTAAAGCATACTATATTCTGTAATTTGCATTGTAATTTATTTTGTGATTTATCATGTAACAAATTTTGTATTATATTCTGTATTGCTTTTTCTAATCATTTTTAGTAGTCATTTCGAAACTTATTTTATGATTTATTATATATTATATATTCTATTATATTTTGTACCATATTTCGTGCTATATTTTAATGACGTTTTCAGGCATGGGTCTCGCTTGCGTAGTCACCTCCACGTGGTGAGACCTGGTAATTGGCATCGTTTGTCAAAGATGTATTTCCAAATTTTTCTCAATGAAATCCATCTCGTAATTCTCGAAATATTCGATATGTACGTCTTTGGCAAACGATGCCAAGCTAAGAGCTACGCAATACTCGTAATCCAGCCTAGTCTCTAACAGGCTACCTTCGGGTATCTTGGAGGCTACGTTGGAATAGCAAATACCACTTTATTTGCCCCCCCCCCCCCCCCCGCCCGGAAACGTGGGATATCATTGGGCATCAAGGGACATTATTAGACATCGACGGATATCGTTAGACATCGAGAGACATCGTGGAATGCGTGTGTTTTAGGCTTCATTAGTTATAGGTTCCATTAGTAATAGGTTTTATTAATTATAGGTTCCATTAGTTATAGATTCCATTAGTTATCCTTCATCATATCTAATTCTTTGTGCATGGTTCGCTGAACTAACATACCGTGTCTCATTTGGAACGAAAAATTTTCCCATTCCTCCAATGGGAAAGTTAAGGTTGAGTCCCAAAAATTCAAAATTGAGGACTTGGAAATTTCGACAAAGTTCTATATCTTCTTTGTTTGTGCTAGCTTGAATCTTCCTTGAAGATTGAAATTCAGGCAAGCGGCTTCCCGAAATCGGAAGTGACGTAGATGAAGTGTAACAAGATCATCAACAAACTTGCATCCACTCAGACGTAAGAAACTGCCTCTGATATTTCTATTTCTTCTCTTGTCAGAGGAGACAAGTTTATTTCGCAACTTTATTTCACACATGGCAGAACAAAATAGTAAGGAAGATTGGCAGAACTATTAAAAAACTGCCTATTCAAAGCTATGTTAACTAAATATCGCAATCGACAATCGAAATGTGAATGTATAATCGATATTATTTAACTACGCAGTATCATTAATAAGTGTGCACTCCCGTCACTTTATTTTGCACATGGCACGTTAAAATCAAAGAAAAATTGACAGAACTATTAGAAAACAGCCCTTTTCAATTTATGTGAACTAAATATAGCAATTTACAGTCAAAATATTCAGCCTGCAATCGATATTAGGTAACTACGCTGTTTCTTTGTACGATTTGCACTTCCGCCACTTTATTTCGCATATGAATCGTCGAAGTCGAAGAAAGATTGGCAGAAATATTAGGAAATTGCCTTTTCCAAGGTATGTTACCTAAATATCACAATTCAGAATCGAAATCTTCAATCTGTAATCGATATTATGTAACTACGCAGTACGTTTATACGATTTCCACTCCCGTCACTCTATTTCGCACATGGTACATCAAAATTGGAAGGATATCGACAGAACTGTTAGAAAACCGCCTTTTCCAAGGTGTGTTACCTACATACAGCAATTTACAGTCGAAATCTTCAGTCTATAATCAATATTAGCTAACTACGCAGTATCATTTTGTATATGCGCTATGTAATATATTGCAATTAAATAAATGTTGGCATTTAGATGTCTCAATTTTTGTATAGCTCTCTTAATTTCTTAAACTTCTACTGTTGTCTGTTCGCAAATATTACGACAATGTTGCAAAAGTAACTTACATTTGCAATGTTACGAAGTAATAACCGATACTGAGCATTATTGTTCTTAAAAATTTATTTCGTCTGTTGCAGCAATTAAAACATCAATCAGTGATAACATTACTTCACAAAACGTTTTGTACAGACATTAAAAGTTTCACTTTGACACACGAAAATATTCTATCATGTATTACCGGTATGTTCAATTTGGCAGCAACTTGACGTTGACTGCTGTTGGACAAGCTATACATCATTGGCGCAGAAAGATACTTCATCTTTGAAATATCCATGTGCTAGAGTATCCATGTAGTGTATGAAACGATGACTTTTATATATATATATCAATAACAAATAAGGAAATACGAATATGTTTTTATTACAAAAATAACAAATTGAAAAGTACTTAATCTCCATGACAGAAACGTTATAAATTAATAAAATTGAAATCAACATAGAAATACTTGATGACAAAGAGAAGCTCATATAAATAAAAAGGTTTTAAGAACTAAAATAACATTTTAGTCGAATTTTTCATTAACTACTAAAATTTCTTTTAGACATTAAGAGAAGTAAAAATTACAACAACCTGTTAAGTTTCAAAAGACAGGCGTCGTTCATGGAAACAAACTGTAATAAACCATTAACAGAGTTCGGTATGAATGACAACGACATCGGTTGATGGAAATAGAATTGAAATAGCTATCAAGATAATGAAACAAAGAGAGAGTACGCACAATGTCATTGATAGTTGTGAGATTGTACAGTCAGCACTGAAAGGCCCAGAAAGAACAAATTTGTGAGCTTTGAACCTCTATAAAGGCTTTCGTCGAGCTTTCATTGACGTAGAAAATGGGAAATAACTTCTTTGATTCGCTGTTTGAAATTTGAAACTTTAATTTTTTTCATTACAGCATCGAAACTTTTAATTTTCTACTCCTGTAGAAATTATTCGGCCCAATGGACTGATGGAAAAAATTTTTTCCAAATTTAAAATAATATTTCACTTTGAAAAATTAATACTAAAAACGAGAAATTCGTGGAAAAACGTTTCTATTTCTAAAATTTACTATTCGTTTGATTGTTCGATTTTTTCGACGATTCATGAAAATTTATGTTTCTAGTTAGGAATTTGAATGTAGCAATATTCATCTGTTTTCATGGGGAAAAAAGTTTCATGAATATTTTTTCACGTCTCTTTGACACGACGCGTGCAAGGAAAGAATGGCTATGTTATAAATGGAACTTGACAACTTGAACGCAGATAAAAATTGCAACATCGTTTTTCGATTAACGCTTAAAATCTGTCTTCCGAACGACGCAAAGAGTAAATAAAATATTTATCGATAGACCATTCAAGAACGTGAAATCAATTTAATGCTTGGAAAATCGACGCTACGAGCGAAAAGTATTTTTCGAAATCCACATTGGAAATCTGATCGCATTATCGTTAAATCCTCGCATAAAAGCTCTTTAACAATAAACTACCTAATATTTCCAAAATATTCTGAATAAGAATGTAAAGAACCTCGTATAATAAAATATTTAATACCGCCACTTCGTTTCGTTATAATCCCAAAAAAAAAAAAAATTAAATGTTTTAATAATCCTTTCGTTTCTAATCACCAGGAAGAATATCGTATTGCAAAATTAGAAAGGTTCTCTGAAATGGTAGACAGTGGCGAAATAGGATTACTTTGAAGATAGGGGGAAATTGTACGACAAGGAGCTTGCAGGGCAAAAGGGAGAGAAAATTAAACTTGTTCAAAGAAAGAGTTTCCTAATTCGAAACAGTAGCTTGATCACTTCGAGAAGCTGTCAAAAGTAAAGAACGATCTGGTAAGTTCACGCCCTCTATCCGAAACGTGTACTTTAATATCGGGGTTTACCTACACATTTCAAGGTTTATGGATGAAGGAATGGGCGTATTACCTTAGACACGTCACATAAATTGACAACGAGCAAAAGAGACATCGAATTTCTATGAAAAATTCAAGCAACTCTTGATAAAGCATTTAGATATAAAATTTTAAACTTTCACGATTATTTTTAATAACAATTGATAAGTATGATAATAAGTATTCATGGGAAAATACGAGAAAAATGAGATAATGGGATAATTTTTTTAATTATTTTGATGTATTTTATTTTTTAGTGCATTAATATTTGAAATATACTTTTTGCAAAAACAGTATATTAATATTCGTGTTTGTTAACCTTCTTTCTATCGATGATACTTGTTTTCATTTCTCTGTGGTTAAGAAAAAATTGTTTAATAAGTCTGAAAAAGTGAAAAGGTTAGAATACTTTATAAATAAATGTTACTGTTGTATAGTGAAAATCTTAAAATAAAGGATACGTAATCAAATCGTGATATCAGACTATTCCAGGTGATAAACCACGTGTTTCATTAACGGCGAAAGCTAATTAAATCTAACTTGAAACAGCAGGAAATTGGAATTGAAGTGAACGAGTGTGTGTGTATATAGTACTAGATTGTACTTCAAAGCACACCTACACACACAGAACTACTAACTTCACTTTCATCTTTTCCTGTAGATATTGTCTCCAAATTTTTCACACGTTTTAATTAAAACACGGTTATTACAATAAATAGAAAAATCATAATTCAAGAAATCAAATATAATTTGAGAAATATATATTTAAGAAGATTGTAGAAAACAATGACTTACATAATTCTTTTTTGACATAGTGACTTTTGTTCGTAATAAAATATTTTCTTTCTAGAAAGTTTTATAGAAAAAGAATATAATATTGACAGATAATGTTTCAATAAAATCACATACATTGATTGCCTTTTTTTATTTTTTTATTCCAATATTAACGTCAATCTAGTAACTTTTAGTTTCGATATAAATATTTTCTACCACAAAAGTAATATTGAACTATAGTAGTACGTGATATTATTCTCAATAAAAACGTTCATAAAGAAAAAATTCATAAGGAAAAAAGAAATAAAAATTCAAGGTATGAACCTAGTGTTTTATTTCCCCTAGCGATAAATAATTTTTTCGTGTGTATCAACCCACTCTATGTACGCCATAGTTGTTTCCGATCACGTGGTATCGATTTCCCGCCAACGCGATCGCGAAACTACGCGCCGAAAAATCGTTGCTGTGTCAAAGTTTTCTATTCGGTTCGAAAAGAAAAGGAATCGGTTGCTAATGTTATGTGTGTCAAGGAATCTAACGTGATTATTATTGTTCATTGTTTATATGTGAGAGCAGTGCAGAAAACGTGCTCGTTTGACCCCAGTTCGAGATGAAGGATGGAGGTTACGCGCGAAACGAAGACGAACGTTCGTATACGTCATCGAATCGACAGAGGATAATGTTGCTCACATTACAAGCGTTGGATTTATCGTAAGTTTTTACACAAAATATATTGTCGCATTGTCTCGCAGTTGCAATTCGAATCGTTTATTGCAATCTGAAAATACCACACGCTCGAGATTCTCGTAAAGAGGTTATAGTTTAACGTGCTATGAACATCGAAGGATATTCGATGTTATACGATTCGAGAAGACAGTAAAATATGGCGTGTGCAAACAGCGAAAGATAAAATTAGAAAATTTCGTTCATACTTTAGTATTTTAAGTGTATTATTTCAATGGTTACGTAGCAATGACGTTTACATAGGTTTTATAGTAAAATTATTGTGTTGGAGTAGTGAATAATTGAAAATCAGTTGATAGAATATATTGAAATATTCTTCGAAATTATAATGGTAGACATTGAAGGCTATCGTTGTAAGATAAACTTCGAAAGATTTATTAAGACAGTAAGATATTGTTTACTTTGTTCTGTCTATTGAAAACTTTCTTAATTTAACGAACAACAAATTAGTTTTTGAATAAATAAATAAAGCAGAAACTTCGAGAAAGAATATAATTATGATAATTATAAATTTAATAAAGTATAATTTAAATGAGTCGAATTAAAATTAAGTTTTTTATATCGCGAATAAAAGTGTTTCATAAATTTAATTTTTATTGAAGATAAAAATATATATACTATTCTGAAAAATCTGTTTCATGAACAGAAAAATGTAGAAGGATAGAAAAGAGGAACAATATCTTAACAACTTACTATCAAAAAGATTTACAACTAAACAATTGCAGGAAAATAATTTTTTAAATAAAGTAGATTACTTCTAATAAATTTTTCAAATAAAATAAATTATTTCGCAGTTAGAGAAAAAATAAACAAAACTATTTCTGAATTTATTAAAACAAATAGCAGTTTCTTTATTAATATTGTTTTCTCAATATTCACGAAATTGAACGTCAATTTAAGAGAAGAGTGGTTATTTAACAAGACAATATATGATTTCGGAAATACCGTTAGAAAGTGACGTATGTATATTGATTCACGATATTCGATAACGAGTCTACTACAAAGGAACCACAGCTTCGAAAATGTCACGTTAAAGCAATGCGTGTGGAACCATCGCGAATACCGTTTAATGGTCGAGATCGATATTTAAATTATTGTTAAGCCCTTCGTTTGTCCATCGAAAGCTTATTTTCTGTGCGGCTACACGACAGCAGAAGCGTTCTCTAGCACCAGTATGCTTAGGCAAATGATTGTGCACAGCTCATACATTTTATAAAACATAGACTCTTTTCATCGATAAGGTATAGACATTTTTATTATAATTTTGAATTTTATAGTAAATTTTTACTATAAATTTTTATTATAACTTAGAATTTTGTAGCCAATTTTTTAAACAAATTTTTATTATAATTTAGAATTTTGTAGTCCAGTTTTAAAATATACTTTTATTATAATTTAGAATTTTAGAATTTATAATTACAATTATATTTATATTAATATTATTTATATTTATATTTTACGTGTAATTACAATTAATTTGTGATTAACTTAAAATTTTATATAATTTTCCAAACTATTTAAATTTAATTTCAAATTGGGATAAAGTATTATATTTGAATATTTTTTACAAAAGATATTCAGGAAAAATTAGTATCAAAATCCTGGAATGTAAAATGATTGGTTTATAAAAAAATCGTATGACAAAACAAAACATTTCTGAAAACATTATTGTTTTGAAAATTGTATTATAGAAACTAGAAAAATATAGTTTTATTTAATCTTCAAAGCAAATTTTCCATTTTCCAAAAAAGAAGGAAAAAGAATGTTTTCAATCGTTTTATTAGAAATTTTATTTCTAAAATATTTTGTAATCACCAATGATACATAAAACAAGATATCGATATAAGGAATTTATGATTGCAATTATGAATATCAACAAATTCTTTATCCTAATTAAATTCAATTTCCTACTTTTAATTAATAATTAACGTGATTAATAATCGAGTCAAATATCTGTATTATTGGCGAATTAATTATAAGTATCAAGAGGATGCTTTTAAGGAGGCAGCACCTGTTGACAATTACTATAATAGCCCATAACATGAATATCGATTCGTAAGCATGCTCTACGACTATTTTAGAATGACAAAGAGATAATGGAGCGAATAATCAATCTGATACAAATTTTTTAAAAATTGAAATTCAATCCGAGATCAATAGATTAAAATCACAGATAGTAGATTCGATCAAATTTCGATGTAATGTGAAAAAGAGCAAAAACATACTTAAGAAACTTATGGATGAAAACGAAGCCCTTATTGTTACACATATAATTCATGTTCACCATAGACAAAACGTATTTATTTAATATTATGGCAGAAACCAAAATATTTAATCCACAATAAAATTAATTGCTTTAAAAATACAGAAAAAGAAAATTAGAATTTTGGAAAAATATAAAATTAGAAATTTTCGGTATAATTTGCCAAGAATATACTTATTGCTCGGAAACAAAATTAATTACGATAAAGTCTCGAAGAAAATTGCAATTTTTGAAAAATGATATGCAACTTCCATTCTCTCTAAGATATATTTGTTAATAATTGGCAAAATTAATTTAAATAAAAATTCAGAGGAAAATATTTAATTCGTGAAATTGTAAGAAATTGAAATATTCTATTACAAAGAAGAAAATTTTTCTTTTATGGGTATGAAATATTTGGAACTTTCTAACTCGTTTATTAACTAATTTAATTATTGTTTTTTAACATTTCTGAAAGTTTAGCAGGCTCTAGTGTGAAAGGCCTTGAATGGCGAAGCATGATTGGAACAAGAGAGCGACAAAATGTCTGGTTCCCAAGAACCATTTTTGTTCGTCATTGGACACTCGAAGCAGTCTTAACAACGTAGTCTACCTAAAATGGAGGTCGGAATGTCCAATATAATGGGTCCATTAGTTCGAAGAGGACAAAAATTGAGCAGAAGGTAGTGCATACATTGTCTAGAAAAATGTCTTGGTAAATTGAAGAAACAGAAATGAACTACACTGAAAATCTACCACCTAAAAATTAAAAGAAAAGAAGAAGGAATAAATAAAAATTCATTTTTCCAAATTTTTATGTACATTCGAAAGACTGTGGAATGTTAAATTAATACAATACATAAAAATTTTTAAAACCAGAAAATAACATGAGAAGGAAAAACATACAAAAAAATTGAAATTTACAAAAAGATTATAAAAGAATGCAAAGGAAATATAAAATCCATTTTTCAGTGGTTCAAAGTGATACCCAATTTCTCGATAAATCATATTATCATGTTGAGTGTACAAAATTATATTTTTTTGTAAATATCTTTCTCTTATTTTGCGAAAATATATAATTCCCAAGGAACTATTTTGCGGGAATGGAGATCTGTTTATAACGTCAGAGGCAAGCATAATATCAGAGAAACGGTCGAAAGGGGTGGCAGTGCAATCAATTTAGCAAGATCTGAAGTAAAGTAAAGTATTTCGTTACGAATCGTGTATACACTTGTAGAGAATTTTCGCTGTTAAAAGTCCGATAAAGAGCAGAGAAGCAATGCCAATGTGGTCGCAGCAATTTTCCGCGAAAAAACATTATAAAAGCAGACCCGGCCCGCTTTTTAATCGGATGAAGTGTGCTAGGGGAACAGGTCGTGCTGACCAAATGGATGAAAGGGATGCAGGAACAGTGTATTACCAACGAGCGAAAAGGTGGCCGCAGTAGACGAAGCTAGTTATGGTCAGACATCGATCTTCGCCGCTACGGTATTAATTATGGTTAAGTGTAATAGTAACTGCAGCTGAACCCCCCACGTGTAACTGTAATACTGTCCGTGTTCGCACGTGCATAAATTTCCAATGGGAATATTAAATATATCAAATAAATTAAATAACCAGATGGAAAAATTCGATTTTTATTTGACTTCTTTAAATAAATATTTCAATTTAAATTCAAATATTGTACAATTATTACGATATGGATATTATATAAAAAATTTTATTATTATTACGTAATATTACTACATTAATTTAATTTATCAAAAGTGTATGGAATATTAAATAAAATTTTCTTGATTGACTCGAGATTTTACAATATGGAGTACTACACCAAATACTAAATATTAAATGAATTAAAAATGGTGAATGGTATTGTTATATACACAATATGGAATATTAAAGGAGTACGACAAAGAAACGAAAATGATATTAAAAATTGAAAAATTTCTCAGGAGGTAACGAAGACGTTTTGTTGTGATATTGTTATATGAAATAATTGAGTATATTGAGGGGAAGAAAGAATATGGAACTAAAGAGATTAAGAAGAATGAATGGAAAGAGAAGGGAAGTTTATCCATGTTATCGTAACATTCCGAAAGAAAAGGGTTAATATAACAAGATCCAGAGGAAATGAAAGGAATACAATACTAAGTACATTAAGTAAGATAATCAAAAAGTTAAATTCTTCTGAGAACAAAAAGAAATTTTCATTATACTTTTATTCCGACATTGATATGTAGGAAAAAGAGTATGAAAAGTACAATATCTCACAAAAATGAAAGAAACACACTGCTAAATAGATCGATAAACATAAATAAAGTGTAAATAACGAATAATACTGAAAAATTTAAGATAAAAATTAATAAAGTGTACAGTCTATTTAAGAATGCCTTAAAATTTAATTTCCTTATTTTTTATATTAAAATATTTAAAGAAGAATGATTACAATGACATTTTAGAAAATCTTCAAGAATATATTAACAAATAAATGAAAAATAAATTCTCTTTAAAATCAAGGGAAAATTTAATTATCTTTTATTACGTGGCATTGAAATATGAAAGACAGGGGTGAAAATAAAATCTCAGAAGATTAAAATTAAGATAAAAATTAATAAAATATACAGTCTATTTAATAATGCCTTAAAATTTAATTTCCTTATTCTTTATATTAAGGTATTTAGAAAAGAATGATTACAATGACATTTTAGAAAATCTACAAGAATATATTAACAATTAAATGAAAAATAAATTCTCTTGAAGATCAAGGGAAAATTTTATTATCTTATACTGCCTGGCATTATAATATGAAAGGCAGAATAAGAATAGGAATAAATGAAATGCAAGTAACGAATAATACTGTAAAATTTAAGATGAAAATTAATCAAATATACAGTCTACCTAAGAATGACTTAAAATTTAATTTTCTTATTCTTTATATTGAAATAAAAAAATAAATAAATAATTACAATGACATTTTAGAAAATCTACAAGAATATAGTAACAAATAAATGAAAAGTAAATTCTCTTGAAGATGAAGGGAGAATTTTATTATCTTTTATTGCGTGGCATTAAAATATGAAAGGTAGAGGTGAAAATAAAATCTGAGAAGATTAAAAGGAGGATGAAACTGGAGCAGGATGTTCTTGGATTGTTTACTTACCGGCGCTGATTATAATATCGGTAAAGGGGTGACAAGTTTCGAGACGCCAGGACGAATTGGCTTTGGCTTTAATTATAGAAAACCATATAAATAAACGCACATGGAAAAAAAGTATTGCTCGCGTGGAAACATTTAACAGGATCGTGATCAAAGTGGACGACGCAAGCAGAAACTCTTCCAATCGAAATTCCACGGCGAGTTTATCGCGAACGTGGATCGATCTTGCGCAAATTAGGTTTGATAGCGCTCTGAAAGTTATTATTAAACGATCACCACGTCCTTATTATTCCTAGGCGTTATTATTCGTGATTTGTTTGGGATGCACGCATATTCTGAAGCGAATGAAGCGTCAATAGCAAGTTTATGACTATCTCTATGGTGTTATCCAAGAAACTCTGCCGTCACTTAATCGCGAATAATGCTGGTAACACCGTGTAATATCGCATAGACGGTTGCTATTTAAAAGGAGATGAAAACGATAATTCGAACATTTTCACGACTCCTGTGGAAGCTGAGATGAATACCGAAAAAAGAAAATTCAAATTTTCTTGAAAAAATTATTACGGAGAAATTATTTATTATTAACCATTTTATGTTCGAATGAAGTATAAAAAGACGAAAATCTCGTTAAAATTAAAGAGAAGAAATGAAGTTACTTGAACATTCTGCAAAAGCGTTACAAATTTATATAATATTCTTTAATTGCATAACCAAATTACGTGTCAAATTAATTAGTTTTGCTGAATCCACTTTCCACAGCCAGGATAATTTTCAGTTCTTTATTATCTCCGGTTTAAAAGAGAACTAATTAAAAATTATATTACAGCTCGAAGAGAGAAAACATTCGAAATACGTCTTCCCTGGAAATTCCAAAGAGCAGGTTTGGGGGAAAGATCAATATTCTAGCGGAATATTGAACACGTCTATTTCCAGTTCCATTGATCTTTGATCAAGGCGAAATTTTCCACTGCAAATATGATTTCTGAATAGTCCGAAGAATTCCGATATTGAGCTGTACAAAGGGGTATACTCTGTAGAAATCCAGTGCCCCTCTCAATTATTAAATGTAATACCAGCTAACTGAATTGCTCTCGAACTTGACTTCTGCCCTTGACCGATCCCCTTTTACTCGATGAAGAGTACACGACAGATTCCTATTACCACTTCGTTCTGAAGGATTCGACAGAACGTGTTGATACTGTTGAGTATCCTGGCAGAGAAAATAGGAATTTTGGCTTACATAATAACCATCGGCAGGAATTATACAAAATTTGACGATGAGACACGGAAAAAGTGAAATTTTTTGAGTTATGGTAGAAAGAACTTGGAATTCTGAAACAATAGATGGGTTTTTAAGGAATTTGACAGAGAAATCCTGAAATTCCGAGGAATTTGGCAGAGAAATCCTGAAATTCCAAGGAATTTGACAAAGAAATCCTGAGATTCCATTAAGAACTGGAAAGATCAAGAATCAGCAATTGTACATAGAAAAATAATTCTATATAATTATATTTGTGTAATTTAATATATGATTCTGTTACCGGACACAAAAATTAAAATTAAACGTAATCAACTAGCGAGAAATAAAAATTGTTGACTATTTGGGAAATTACACGTGGAACATTTTAACAGAAAATAAACGCCACTGCATAAATTCAATCTCGTGCAATGTGAACTTCGTATAATTTAGAAAACCAACAGAAGAATTGCAAATAATTCACAAGCTGGGGAATCCCAAACGATAGAGAAATACAAATTCCACGCAAGAAAATAAGGAAACTTAAAAATCAAGATAGAAGATTGAAATTTTTAATCATTTAACAGAACGTGCTTAAAATATTTAAAATTTTAATAAGAAGCAAACGAAATTCTACGAATTTATTATCACGTGCTGTAAATTTCGTACGATTTAAGGTATCTCGGGAAGAATTGGATATAATTTCGTGATTCGCTGATATTTGAACAAGTACCTGCGTATAAAATCTCAATTCCAAGCAGTTTTCAGTAAGAAACGAAAGTTTCCGGCAATTTAACCGCCAGCCAATCAAATCCCCTCGAGATACGATACTCGAGATCTTACCTATCGAGGTTGAAGCATTTCGAGGCAAACAAACAGAGGTCTAGAACGGGGAGAAACGAGGTTTTTCCCCTAATACAGCTCACAGTATTTTCACTTTCGATTTTACGACTGGTTATACGGAACAGACTCGATCCACGTAGATACAGAAATATCGAGACGTGTGCAGCACACACGTGAATCGTAAGGTGGTATCGATTCGCAGAAAATGGTAGACCAGACTAAAGCTCCTTTTCCTCTCATTTGATAACTTTGCGTCATCGAGAAGACACGAGAGGAATTTATGGAAAATTCCCCTTTTGTTTTTTCCCCTTTAATCGGATATAAAATTGCTTATCCCTCCTTTTTCTATTTTTCCTGATGGAGAAGGAAATTCCTTTCGTGAGAGGGTGAAAATGGAATCACGGTTTTCTGAAGAATAATTAACGGTGGAATGTTCACAATTTCTATGATGATATTCCACGTATGAATTTTTCTGGTTAAGAGATGGGATATTATAAAATGGAATGCCAAGCAGTTGGAATTTTAACGCCGAACCAACCACGACCGGTTAAATGACCGGTAGATGGAAAAATAAAAGAATATCCTTTAAAACAGTGCGAAAGGAAAAATATTGAAGAATTAATTATACGCATACGAGAAAAGTTGTCACGAAAAGAAATAATGGAGGTAATAACGTTGAATACGGAATTTTTAATCAAAATTTTGATAATGCACATCTAGATAGTGGCATATTTAGTGTTGAACAGTTAAAGATCATATGAACGTACCATAAGAAACATTTTGAACTATTCTATAGAATTCAAGCACAGTTCTAAACATTCCAAATAACAAAAATTTGAATTTTATATAATTGGATTAGAAAACAGTGATACTCCAAATGAAATCGATAGAGAAAAATCAAAATTCCCCAATATCCAAGAGAAGACGTGTATAACCCTACAGAATCAAATTAAAATCTCAAAAATGCCTATAAAACGAAATTAATATTAGTGAAGACTATATAGAAAAATGCTCGATCATTCTACGCAGAAAAATTGAAACAATGTATTTCCATACTTCACGCTTACTATACATTACATTCATATACACTGTACACTATACATTCACATTTCAAATGAAATTCTAAAAATATTCATAAAAGAATTGGAGCTTCCGTAAAAATCGATTAATGTCTCAAAGGAGACGAAATTAAGATTAAAACTCCAATAACTTCGATACGCGTATGGTGACGAAGCAACGCCATATACAACTCGCCATTTTGTACAAAGAGATAAAGATTAAACTAATATTTGAAACTCTCCTTAGTTTCATTTTCCACTATGTACTTTCCAAAGCAGCAAACCCTCGTGATTAATGATTCGCGTGCTCTATTGTATGTAGAAAATTGGAATTAGAATTATACAGTGTCCAATGAACCCATAAAATTGCGGACCCAGTTAAGGTCACCATTTCAGATGACTTACCGGCGGAAGTGACCATGGAACGTGTAATGGAGCTGATGCATATCGGTGGCTGCAATAGAGTAATTATTTTCATCCGACGTTACCTATTAGTAGACAATTTAATTATGTGGTCAAGCAGAGCGCTGTCTCTGGTGTTTCCCTTTCTCATAACCTAAGAGACACACGATTCCCTATCGGTACGTTGCGGTTGCCATTTTGGTCGCGTTCAATGAATTAACAAAGATGGCCGGCCACGTGACTGTGTGCTTGACATTGGTCGAAACAGGACTTAGGAAAGCGAAGTCAAATCAATGGATTTATTACATATTATCACGTATAAATAATCTATTTATTAGTATATATTTATAAGTAACTAGTGTTTCATGGAGACTGAAATAAATTGAAGAAAATAAATTGAGAAAAAAGGATTTATTGGGATTTATTATAAGTAAAAATGAAATTTACAAGGGAATGAAAATTATGGAAAAGTGATGGGAAGAATCCTTGAAGAGAAAAAGAAATGGATTGATCAATGGATTTATTGTATATTATCACGTATAAATAATATATTATTTATTATTTATTATTTGCTACTATTTATTACTGCTATTTATTATTTGTCACCCTTCTGATGAATATTTGGATAATATTATTATTTAAAAGTAGCTAATGTTTCATGGGTACTGAAATAGATTGAAGGATTAAGAAAAAAGGATTTATTGGGGATACAAGTAAAAATGGAATTTACAAGGGCAAGAAAACTGTGAAAAAGCGATAGGAAGAATCCTTGATGAGAAAGATAAATGGAGTTACCGATACCATGGAAAGAAATTTGTTTGAAGAAATGATAAAATTTGATTACAACCAGGTACAAATATCAGTGGAAAATTAACGCTTATTATGTATGACAACAAGCAGAAACGCACATCAATTTATGCAACGCGATTAAAATTACCAGTGCTGTGTCTTTAAAGTGTTTTTGTTTGCTTACAGTTTATTATTGGACCTCGAGCGAAATACGTATATAAGTGGAAGTGAGGAAAGTGAAAATTTTGTGTTTCAAGCTCTTTGTGAATATTTACGCGTTAAGAAGACATACTATTGTAAGTACAGTTACCTTATAATTTATGAAACCTCATGTTTTATCAAAAATATCTGTAGAGGTATAATATTAATGATTACTAACCAAGAATTTTATTTTTTTAAATTTTCATTTTATTTATGTATTTTTATACCATCGTGTTTTATATTATTTTATTATTTTATATTATATCGAATCAAACTATCTTTTCATGGCAATTAAAAGCTTAGATTTTTAATTGATATATAAAAACCATAATCGATTCTTTTTTCTCTTATAGGCACATAAAATTTTGTTTATAGGGAGTTGAGGAAATTCTTTTAATTTTCTTCATTATTTTCTTTTTCTTTTTTGTCTTTTTCTTCATTTTTCTGATTTATTCAAAATTATCTCGTAATATCGAATATTCGGGAATATTTAAACGTTATCGTAAAATTTTTCCCTCCTTTCATTGCATCATCCACTTTTCGGGTATAGATAATTCACATGGAAATTTTGGGAAGCACTCGTAACTTTTGGTATAGCTTTGCCGTTTGAACTTTGGCATTTCAGCCAGAACGGAAGGGTAAGGCACATGTCAAATAATTTAAAGGACACTTAACAATGCAGCCGATCACGAGCAATCGCAAATTTGAATTCTTCGGTAATTCCTTACCTCTTAATTAAAATCAAGGCAAACTTTCGCTAGAACAAAACCGATAAAAGCTCTCAAACTTCACCCCACATCAGAAAAAGGGAATTAATTAATTAAATTTTGCCTTTATAAAGAAATTTAATTCGTATTTACGAAAATTTCTAATTTGATACTGAAATTTGTATTTGGAAAATATTCTCGTTCAGAAACTTATTCCATATCGATTAAAATTTAGTAATAACGTTTATGAAAGTACTGTAAAAATTGTGGAATAAGGTAAAAATATAGTACTTCCTAATTAATTATTCGAATTGTACCTTTAAAGAAATTTAATTCGAATTTACGAAAATTTCTAATTTGATACTAAAATTTATATTTGGAAAATATTCTCGTTCAGAAACTTTTTCCATATCGATTAAAATTCAGTAATAACGTTTATGAAGGTACTGTAAAAATGTTGGAATAAGGTAAAAATATTATACTTTCTATTTCTGTTTCCCTTTTCATTTTTATTCTAAAACGGTGTAAATTGGTTATTTGAGTGGCCACGGTCCTCCATAAATTTCTCTTTTAATTGCAATTAACTGCTGGCTAAAAAGATGTAAACAAAATTACAGTGGGTTAGAGTCGATGCCACGAGAGAAAACATTTTACAACAGCGTCTTCGCTGTGGCTGGACAAAGAGAATAAAACGTTGATTAAGGAACTCATTATTTACGCATAAATCTCATAGGATTATAAAATAAATTCACGGGAAGGAAGCATAAAGAGAAACTGAGCTGAATTATCTGCTTAAATAACTAAATACTTCAACGATCTATATCAAGATTGTACCAATTATTTTCCCACGAATTTTATTTATTTTTTATTTTTTCATTCTTTAACTAACATTACAGACTTCACTTATTTCATTTTAGAAAAAGTCTCGTTATAATTTTATTTGATAAAAGATTTATTTCTATTCTTATTTTGTAAAAATGTCATTTTTCATAAATTATCCAGTGAATAATTTCTTTAAATTGGGATTTGTTCAATTTCGTGGAACATATTTTACAACACAATTTTGTAGAATCAAAATTGCAAGGGCAAAGATCCTTAAATCACTATTACTTTCCTTATGTTAAGAATGAACTCGTAACATTGCATCTACGGCAATGTAAAGCTGTCATTTAATGTTTTCTATGTTGGTATCTACCTGCTGGACATTCATTGTCCCTGTGCTTCTGATAGCATTTTCTCCAGCACAGTACATATACACTCCTCCATATTGTTATTTACATAAATAGAAAACCTTGTAAAAACAAGAGTTTAAGTGATAAAAATTATCACAACCGAAAATTTAAGGGGAAGAAATGGAAAATCAAAAACGTCTCAGTTAAGTAGAAAATTTATAATAAATTTTCCAAACGAAATCTATTTTGTATAGTGATTCATCTGAGTTCTATATTAATCGAAATTATACTGAATCGGTTGATATTGCTATTTAAAGATACGTGAGATTAATTGAGCTATTATTGAACCTGAAGGTATTATTTCAGTTATATTAGGTATATTTCAAACGTAGATAATTGTTTCGCAGAGATTGTCAGAAACCATTCAAAGTAGTCTTTTAAATAGCTACAATCAGTTATAGGTAATTGTTTCGCTGAGATAGTCAGAAACTATTCAAAGAGGTCTTTTAAATAACTCCAATGATCATACAATGTATCTCCAGAAATAAGGATACGTTTATATGAGTAATGTATATTAGTAATAAGTTTATAATAGTAATGTTAATGTAATAAGTAATGCTTAAATATGTTACAATTAATATTTAATATAGTTTTATAATTAAATATAATTTTATAGTTAAATGCTCGAGTAAAAGTAGAATCAGGTATTTTTTAACACAAAATTATATTAGATCTACCGAAAAGTTCTATCTCTTTTTGAAGTAAAAGAAAATAATACATTTTCAACAAATTTATTTATATTTATCTAACAATATCATTTTCATCGTTACTTATGGCCACTTCCCAGGATGATGGAAATTTGTGAATTCCATTTTCTTGAAAGGCCTCACCTTTAAAGGCAAAGAATTTGAGCAGTGTTTGCTTGACACCTGCTTCATTCTCCAAACTGTTTCCCTTTAAAAAATTTTTGAGGGAAAGAAACAGATGGTAATTGAATTAGGTATTAAGTCTGGAAAGTATAGTGAATTCGACAAAACTTTAGATGACATTAACGGACAGAACTTTCCGGTAGACCTAATATTTTAAAATGAACCAAAATCGAAAAACCACGTTTCCCTTGAAACACGATACAGTTAAAGAGATTAAAAATAAATAAAATGAAAATATAAAGCAGTCACGAGTGTATCGAATAGTCTATAATTTCGTGCAACAATTACTTGAAAAATCTTGAATTAATCCCTAAAATGAATACGATTTCTATGAACCCTTCGTTGCATTCAGAACTGTATTACCACGTTATAGTCATATTGTACTGTGAAATCATTTATGCGTCCATCGCAACGTATAATAGGAAAGAAGTTAATTAAGTCCCTCTTAGTGCAAAACCCTTGAAAAGTTGGAAACCAAAAGTTTCGCGATTGCCTAATTGGAATGCACCGAAAAGTGCAAAATCCACGAGAGGAAGTGGGGTAACCTTTACCCCATTAATTAATTCGCCGAAAGAAGATCAAAAGTCACAGTGGTTCCTTGTTAATGAAGCTTTCGGGCTCTGACTGAAGGTAAGAACGCGCAGAAACGTTATGATTAACCTTACAATGACCTGTTGCCATTGGGGCAGACGTAGCAGGCTTGGCGAAACAAAAGAATACAGTGTCCTGTTTGGAACCGATTTTAATTCGTGTATCAGATTGTTTTAACATACAGTCGGCCGCATAAGTATTCCTCCACCTATCACAGGTGGCGTATGTGTAAGGAAAAGAAAGCAAAAGTAGACGTAAAATTAAAAGAAAAAATATAGGAGTTAATTTTTATTAATACAAGCTTGTTTTGTATTAATAAGGATTAATTTCCATATCTTTTTATTTAAAAAAAAGAAGTTGTACAGTCGGTCGCATAAGTATGTGACCATCTATTGCAGTAGGTGTATGTATAGGGAAAAAAGAGCAAAGGTACATGTAAAATTAAAATAGAAAATATAGAAATTGATTTTTATTGATATAAGCTTGTTTTGTATTAATAAAAATTAATTTCTATATCTTTTATTAAAAAAAAAAGAAAATAAAAAATTAAAATTAATTTCTATATTTTTTATTTAAAAAAAGAGAAATTGTACAGTTGGTCACATAAGTGTTCGTCCATCCATCGCAATTGACGTGTGTATAGAGAAAAGAAAGTAAAGGTACACCATATTTTTTATTATTTTGTCCATATCTTTTATTTAAAAAAAAAAAATTGTACAGTCGGTCGCATAAGTATTCGTCCACCTATCGCAATCGACGTATGTGTAGGG
>NW_016909634.1:2278443-2319193 GCF_001483705.2 Eufriesea mexicana
AGGGAAAAGAAAGTAAAGGTACACGTAAAATTAAAATAAAAATATATAAATTAATCTTTATTAATACAAAACAAGCTTATCTTAATAAAGATTAATTTCTATATTTTTTATTTTAATTTTACCTGTGCCTTTTCTTTCTTTTCCCTCCACATACGCCGACTGCGATAGGTGGACAAACACTTATGCGGCCAACAGTAAATTTTTTCTTTTTCAATAGACGACGAGCATGAAAAATGCATAGATGAACAGCCCCAGCTGACTGGTACCAGAGAAAAAAAGCAGACACGATAAATTGGCGGTTATTTTGCCGAATTTTCGATAAAAATTTGCGCGTTGTTGATTCCTCTTGTTCGATATGTATTCTCCCTTTTTGTTTCGATTAAAAATGGAGCATGCTCGATGAGTCGTTGTGGATAACAGCCGAAACCGAGTTTCGAACTAGGTACGTGGTTTTAGAGTTATTGGTATCTTAATTGCGCTACGATTTAATTGTGAAAGATTGTATATCGAGAAACACTTAGTTTTAAATAGCCATTATACACATTTTTCGTTCGTAATAAAATTATATCAAGTTTTTAGGATTTTTACTAATATTGCTCGTGTTAAAACGTATACAATATGTAATTATAGTTGTGTCACCTGGGTAAATACTTTGGCATGAAAAATTCAGCAGAAAATTAAGAATATTTTTTTAATTAAATTCATATTCACTTGTAATCCTCTGTATTGATCGTTTTAAACGTTACACTGGCTTTTTGGTGCGATTGTATTTGTTAATTTGGTTTTCTAATTGTTCTGTAAACTTCATGTTCGTTCTTTTATTCAGGAGAAATTCTTTATTTAATTATTTACCTGCGAAATCAATTAATTTTGCCTTTAAACAATGCGTTTCTGAAAATTCAGTTTCCGAGATATTTTTTTCCAAACAATTAATACATTTGGAACATATCAAGTTATTATCGTTTATTACTATCTCTTTACTGCTTCGAAATTATTCTGTAAAATACTCCAATGAAAACATTCAATTTCTGATGAAAAAGTTATCACTTCGCGTGAAATGTATGGCTGAAAAACGGCTTACCTTGACTCGTTATTTTACTCAAAAATTTAGTTTAAATATATTCAGCTGTCCCACTTGAACAATTAACTTCGGTCATTAATCACTGTAGATACCACTTTGAGTGATGTCCCTTCAATGAACTACTCGAAACTACTAAATTATTGGTTTCATATAAGACCGTTGGTTAAATAATTATTTCAAAGAAGTCTTACGTAATTTTCTCGGTTTGTTTCGAAAATTCGTTGCGTTATTATCAGTCATTATATCGTATTCCTTTTTACAGTTGATAGCGTTGGAAGAACGGTTATGTACTATGAATTCGTCAAAATAAAATACTACGTTCAAATGAACGTCATTCCTAGCTGAAAGCTAAAAAAGAAATTTGAATAATATATATGAAATTGATTAAAACGAGCAGATTTTTTCTTTGAAGAAAACAAGCTTATGTTTCAATGAAGAGTATGCAGTGCACATTAAAATATTCATTTTCATTCGTCCTACGCACTCAGTCTTGCATAGTCCTATTCTCATTCATTTTGATTTCTGCAAAACTATATTAATATTGAAAAATGCTCCAAAAGTCTGCGGAGAATATAACAAGAAATTTATTCTGAAAAGATTTTTCGAGAGGAGACTCGTGACACATGTAACAATATATATAATTGACAATAGTTAGCAAAGAAGACGGAGCATAACATTAATAAATTGTCAATTCTATATGAATACGTTGTCTCAAATATCCCTAGGAATTTTCCAAGCAATGTAGTCCCATACAACGTCCAAACTTTTTAATTACCTCAAAATCAATAGAAAATTCGAAGTTTCCGCGCCACAAGAGAAGGCCTCAATTTGACCCATTAAAAATACCTATATCCCGAAATTAAGATAATTATGCAATAATATTCACATACTGCATTGGATACGCGGTGCTCCTGACACGTATAACAATATATATAAATTACAATAGTCAGCAAAGGAGACGGTGCATAATATTATTAATAAATTGTCAATTCTGTAAGAATACGTTGTCTCAAATATCCCTAGGAATTTTTCAAGCAATGTAGTCCCATACGACGTCCAAACTTTTCGATTACCTCGAAATCACTAGAAAATTCGAAGTTTCCGCGCCACAAGAGAAAGCCTCAATTTGACCCATTAAAAATCCCTATATCCCGAAATTAAGATAATTATGCAGTAATACTCACATGCTGCATTGGGTATGCGGTGCTACCGGCAAGGAAGTCCCATGCCCACGCGAATATTCGCGCGCAGATGTGCATCGACGTCACTGCCAGCGTGTAGATCTTGCTCCCTGCAACACCGGGATCCCCCTATCTCGGAGCTGTGGTTTCGAGTTTGTCGTTTAACCCCCTGATTACATCTCAGTTTCTGTGAATCAGTTTTGGAAACCGGCGATTCTCACCGACGTCCCATATTTTCCCGCCATTCAAGCTGCATTCCCCCTGAAGCTCTTCCAATCTTCCCTCTTCCGGCATTCCAAACTTCGCGACAGTGTCACTAATAGGACTTTTCGCAGGCAAAAGTTGTGATACGAAAGCTTAATCGTCTTGCTAGTGGAAAATGGACTTGATTGTGTTTGCAATCTGATCCTTCGAATCTCCTATTGGACGTCAGAGCATCAGAGGTACCCTCTGATCGATAGAGCCTATCCGTTCGATATTTCGTTCGACTTCACTGTTCAGAATATAGCGATAAAATCAATCGTGATAGAAAATACAATCTTCTGACTGTTTCAGCGATTGAAATCGTTCACTTTGAAGTCGCTGGTAATTTGATTGCCCGGTTTAATAGATTTGCATCAAGGACATGGATTAATCAGGGTAGTTAATTCAGGTTTAAACTACCGATTAATTTTAAGGATGTTGATGGTATCGTTAGTTTTGTAAAATTTGACAAGGTAGATAATCCTTTTTAATCAGAAGCAACCTAACCCGAAGTTAGACCCAAGCCAATGTTAAGGTCACTGTTCCAACAGAGTCTTCCATCTTCACATTCCATAATTCAAACCACCCACTCGATGTCAAGGTAGATTTATCAGATTTAAAACACTCATGGAAGATTTCTCTCAGATCATTTGCTGCCCAGTCAGAAATAAAAGATCACGTTAACCTCTCTGAACTCATCCAATTCCATTATTCCCCCGAATTAGTCTGCGATTAAGTCCAAATGAGTTTATCGCCTCCTTTCTTCCGATAATCTCAGGTCCGAGACCAAACTAGAGAAACGCGAGACCCAGAGATCCAGGACCTAAACGGTTGAACCGGTTCTACCACTGAAGAACACTATGTCGAGGATCGATCCTGGCTACACGAACACGGTCACGATCGATTATCGGTATCTACTCGATTGCCAGTTGCAGTCACTCGATCGCGATCCCGTCGAGACGTCACTCATACGCAACCGGAAGAAGACCAGCGAACGCTCGGTCGGCAGACGAGTAATTACGTTGCTGTCACTTCTCACTGGAGAACTATGTACCATTCCCTGCACCAATTCACAGTGCTTGAGCCAACCTGAACTGTACACTATGAAACAGCTTTCTATATACACGAGCTACTTGTTGATCGACATTGAACCGCGAGCACCACACCAACCTCGTGAATCTCACGACTATTTCACTTGTCTCGTCTATCCGACGATAATTTTCTCCTCGTAGTGTACCTCGTGATCAAGAAAACTCGATATCGAATCACTGCGATGAGAAACCGATCGATCCCTCTTGGGGTATTCGCAATTTGGGTTAGTTTGGTAATCGATCGTGTATCGATCGAGGTACTTAGTTTTCTGCGATGGTTGTCGAGTTAGTGGAAGGATGTTGAACGAGACCTGGTATTATGAGCTTTAGTCGAAGGAATTGTAAACCCACCCATTCATGGAACACTCTCGTCTGAGGGACCGAGCGATACTGACGGAAGAAACGCGCGCGTGCCGCTTGGGAACACATAGGGAACGCGGAACGCATGTCAAAATGAATATCTAGAGGGAGGGTATACAACCCTTCTGGAGAAGCTCCGTTTAACAGGTGGATGGAATTAGGAAAGGGAGTATTTGAATGTGGTGCTTGGGGTCGAGTGCCAGGCACAATTTCAAGGACGAAAATTCAAGGAGATTGGAAAGAAAAGTTTGTTGCGAACGAGCTGGTAACTTTAAAAGCATACGTTTGTAGAGTAAGTGTAAACGTCGAAAATAACAATTTATGTGAAAAAAAATAGCACACTTATTTTGAGTTTTTAGTATAAGTTTTTAGTATAACAATCTAAATTGAGAATCTTTATATTATTGACATGTAGTAGTTATGTTAATTTAGGCTGTTATTTTGGATGATGGCACTCTTTAGGTTATAATTGTTATGAACTGGAGTAGGGAAATTGGCACACGTTATTATTGCATTTTATAACAAATATTCTTAAGAAGTTATTTTACATAACTATGTTTTAAAGGAATTGGATTTATTACTTAATATACTTCACAATTTTATTAGAGCCTCGTTCTAAAATTCTACAGTGTTTATAGCTTAAAATTAATTATTATCGTAGATATGATATAGAATAGACGCCCAATTCATATTGTTACACGATTTGGTAACTTTATAGGTCTTCTGATGCTTTCATATCACTCCCAACTTTACCGACTGAGTTTAGAATGAGGGTACAGTACTACCAGTGGCTGGAATTGGAACTAAATACAATAAAAATTAAAAAGATTGCTATAGTAAAAAAGTATGTAACCTCCTTTAGTTTCTAATATAAAATTGCGAATTGTAGTTTTACAGTCCCCATTACATTTTTAATGAAGAAAATTTATAAATTTTAAAGTAACTTTTATAATGTTACCAGATCAAAAACTCAACTCCAGTTCTTGTACGTTTATTATACAATACTTAAGTATCTATAATATCATGGTAACTTAATTTAATCGAAAAAGATGTTTAGGTTCACAAACATTTTTGTACACTTTTTATATTTACTGAATTTGCCGACTTTAGTAATTCATTTTCTTAAAAATCTGCATCCTAAATTGTAGAGGACGCGAAGAACCATTAACAGTTGAGGTCGATATTACAGTTTTCTGTATCTCATTTTTGTTTCTACTGTTATACCATCGCGGTTTCAGTGTTGTTGTTTGTATTGTTTCATAAAATAATAATTTAAAAGTAATACTTTCAAAAATAAGTTATTTTAACATTACAAATATTCATTCGTTAAAAATCAGTTTAATTTGTGTAAAACTGACACACTGATTATAGAAACTAACCTATATTTAGGTTATTTAAAACCAATTTCATTTGTTATATACCTTTAAATCAATTTAATAATTATTTATAAATGTCTTCAAACGATTAAAATATTCTGTTATTATAAAAGAAACATAGAACATTAAATTGGTGAATGAACATGTAAATCAGTCGTTGTCAATTTTTTCGACGTCTCTTTCTAACCTCAAATATCTAACGTAAAAGTGATAATGCTTTTCACGTGGAATAGCAAAACTTTTCGTTGGAATCTGGTTATGGTTAAAGCACAGAGTAGAATTATCTCGGTTTTATATATATAGTTACTATTTGATTAGAAATCTGTACTTGAAATTGTTCTCAGAAGTGAAAATGACGGTGAAATAGGACGTATATTTAACGAAAATGTTAGGAAAAAGTTTTTATGGACTTTTCAAAAAGGGAAGATGTTCCGTGATTGGAATGATACACGTTGGTGCATTACCGGGTATAATAATTTAACTAAATTTAAAACTGCATAAGAGGTGTACATAGAAAAAGTAATTCAGGCAAAATTGAATATGAATTTGTATATTTGGCATCCAATAAATATAAAATATTTCCATGTTTTATTAAAAAAAACTGCACTGAATAAAGGTTGTTGATTACTGGTTTTATCATTGTTGATTCTAAAGTACCAGTATAATGGTTTATCTCCATATTTGATATAAAAGAAATCTCATCTCATAAAAACAGTATGTTTTTCATTGACAGTCAATAAAGAAGTATCCAGCAAAAATATGTTATTTACATAACATCTTTAATAATAAATTATTTGTTTTGTTTGATAATTATTTTTATATTTCATCATTCACTGCATACTTTTTAGGGACACCTTTATATCGTGGCAATGTCAAAGAAATTTTAAATAATGCAGTAACGGAAGCAATGATTTATAGAGATTGTAATGTTGTAAGTTTAGTTTAGAAAATTTGCCGCCACTAATTTTGTAACTTACAAATTTAATATATTTAAATTTAAGGATGGTATTTTAGTAGAAAATATGCATGACATTCCATATGTAACGTCTAAACATATAACTCCTGAGACTACAGCAATGATGACAAGAATTTGTACAGAAATTAAAAATGTCTTGCCTGAAAAACTGCCTTGCGGTGTACAGGTATAAATCAAAGAATTTATTATATAAAACAGTACATAGAAATCCCATATTTGTAATTCTTTAAGAAAGAATAAAGACAAAAAATAGATTTTAGCAGGATGTAATAAAGAAGCAATAGCTGTAGCAAAGGCAGCTAATTTTCAATTTATCAGAGCAGAAGGGTTTGTCTTTTCTCATATTGCAGATGAGGGCTTTATAGATGCATGTGCTGGCTCTTTGTTAAGATATAGAAAACAAATTGATGCTGAGAATATTCTTGTCTTTAGTGATATCAAGAAAAAGCATAGGTGATTTATTAATGATTCGAGAGGGAAACTTATTTCTTATTTGACTTTTTATTAGTCTAGGGAGAGAATCATGACATTTTATTTCTACAGTTCACATGCAATCACTTCTGATGTAAGTTTATCAGAGACAGTAAAAGCAGCAAAATTTTTCTTAGCTGATGGAATAATACTGACAGGGACAACTACGGGTGACCCAGCTGATGTATCAGAGCTTGCAGGTATCTTTTTATGTCGATAAATATTTTTTTACTAAAATTACTACATAAGAATATTACAATGTTTAGAGACTAAAAATACTACTGAAATACCTGTCCTTATTGGTTCTGGTGTTACAAAAGGCAATATAAAGAACTATTTATCATCTGATGCAGTAATTGTTGGATCATATTTTAAAGTTGGTGGGATATGGAGAAATGAAGTTGATAAAGAAAAAGTAATTGATTTTATGAAAGTATTAGAAACGTTGCAAAACGCGTAATAACATTTATATTAAAAATGTTCGTCTTGAAAATTACATTCTTAAAAACATTTTTGTAATCACGATTAAACATACACTGTGTACTTATAAGTAGTTAACTTCTTTTGAACCTTATCAATAAAACAAGTTTATTGTTACAATAATCGGTGATAATCGGAAATTCGAAAGAAATGGTAGAAAAAATTAATTATAAGGTAAAGCGGAAACACTCATAACCGGTTTCATGGAACCTGTCTTATACAGTGCATGAATAGGCTTTTAATGAGAGGATATAAACGAATCGAATTTATTATTATAAAGTCATAAGTTATGTTGCATAAAATTGTTCACGCAAAAGTTAGATCAATTTTAAACGATCATAGTAATTTTACCAGTTTACAAATCGTTAGAAAAAAGTGCATTATAATTTTTTATCTAATTAGCACAAACTGCAAAATAGTATAGTATCAAGGGATATAATTGTACTAATTCTCTACCTTCTAATGACGAATGAAAAAATATATTAAATCTATTAAATTCCCAACAATATTCAACGCAATTTATAAGTTTAATTTAATTTTGTTCACGATAAAATTTTCATAAAAATTTAATTTATACATCCATTTAAATTCAAAGTAAAATTTACGCGCTATTATATATTTATATATCCACGTATTTTATTACCCTTATGTCACCTTAAAAAATAGAAAACAATATACATTTCTCAGAAATGAAAAGAATTGATCAATAATTCAAGGTTGACACGACAGAATTCTTTAGTCATTTTACAGGAAACTCCTTAAGCTCATTCAAACTCATCAAGTTTTTAAATTAATTGCAATCTTTCAGATATAGATATTTAAGTTTTTATCATTGCTCTTAAAATAGGAGAATTATTTCAGCATTATGTAAATTCGTAGGAAATACTAAACTGTAATTCATGCATGTAGGTAGGTGCCAAATGTCGACGCCAATGCTCATGATACGGAGTGTATGCCAAAGAAAAATTCAATTTTCATGTTTCTATTTATTGTTGACAAATACTCTGTTTACATACAAACATACGTATACAAATTTATTTACAAAATAACTGTAATATAATCTAAAGGAAAGTGAAAATAAATTACCAATAATGCACGTCGTATAAAATATATTTTTCTGCCTTATATCGTACAAATTTCCATTACTTGTATTGCCAAGGAAATTTCGTTATGCTTCAGCTCTTCCAAAAATGTTGGCGTTTTTTCAATTCAATAAATGCTATTAATGCACGCTTACACGTACACTGCTTGATATTATCATTAGTATTTTTTCCACATAAAAAATGAAATATCGAAATAAAATCCTCTTTTATGTCTTTATCGTAAGTTTGTTTTCGTGCTTCCCTACCACTGAATTATCTCTCTGTCTCCACACGTATATCTCGTAATAAAACATTAAAAATCCATTTTTTTCTCTCGTTTCCAAAGTATCTCTGCAGTCAGAAATAATATATGCTCTAATTGCAAATTAAACGCATAACCATGATTGAAAACAAATTAACAAAGAATTCATCTCGAAGCCTAGTAATATGTTATTTGATTAGTAGATTTCGATGCTGACTTATTTTTCAAGCACGTAAGGGTTTCCGGAAATCAATGCCAAAAGTGGAGTATGCGATACTGGGTCGTAGGAAACAAAAAGTTCCTCATATACGCTTGGTTACTACCGTGCATTGACTCGTATCAATCCAACAGAGAAATGGAGGGATCTCCCAAACAGTATTGACAGGGCTGACTCGCGCAGGCGTCTCGTCGTCGGTCAGATCGTCACTATGCTACTATTCAACAGAGGTATTCCAATCCCGTCTCATTCACCGTATAAAATTCATTTTTATTCTACCCTCGAATAGGTTTCGTCTAATCTCTCGCATATTTCGTACACCTCCGTTCACGTTTCATGAAAATGGTGCGCGCATTCTTTTTCCTAACCTCTACGATCTCGTTGGTAAACATTGATAAGATTACGCTTGATTTACGAATACCTCATTATCGAGCAAATAAATGTTACACGATACACTCGATTCGCACAGGAACATTACGGCATCACGATTGTTACATCGAATATTTACATTTCACATAAACGTCAATCTCGGAACGTAACCTGCGAGTATACGTAATTGCATTTCTTATATACCGTATTCGAAACAATAAGAAGTAAGAAGATGTATGTTTGATAGAATTTGATGTTTTAACCATCGATTTTTTTTCATCAAGTTGGCTAACCTCACTTCATTTTGAGAAGCACTGCTACATATGATGCCATCTTGCCACTATGGGCAACGATGTCGCTACGAGCTAAATGAAACTACTTTGTTTCGAAGAAACCTAATGGCGAGGGATAATTAGCAGGATGATTGCCAGGTAGGGATGCTTTGTCTCACGAGCTGGTGATTTTCGGTCCGTGGAATAGTAGTGGTTTTCGCGAAGTAACGGAAATTTAATGGATACTAGGTAAAAAGGAAGTTTTCCAAGTGTCCCAGTGTTAACACCGACCAGCAGCTGTTCGCCCAGCTGAGCGTTCCCCCACCAACGATTTGTTCTCACCACCGAATCAATGAGTCGTCAGGCCCCCCCGTCGAATTCTCGGTTCCCGATTGTGAGCACCGATGCGAGGGTTCTTCGTAAACGCGTTTATAAAAATACGTACTGCTTGTGAAATTACGAAAGATCGTTACGTCAGTTGACGTTGCTAAAGTTATTCACACGCGTCCGGGTGCGAATTCTAAGCGGCCAAGATGAAGGTCAGCGTAAAAATAAAAATCACCCGAAATACGTTTTGCGTTGTTCTTCGAATTCCACAATCCGTAAAAACTCTGCTCTGACCGCGTTCATTTGAGGCCTATAGAGCCGGATATATCATATAGATTCTTTCAATATTTATCGTTGTATAAGCGTGCTTCTTTTGGGGGTTGCGACGACATCTATATCGCGCTTAATATAAATAACAGTTAAGTGTTACATTATCACCGAGCTACATATTTTATACGAGTGCCTTGCACCGCCAGTACCAAGTCACGGAGCCCTTCATTAATTTTCCACTTCCTGCATTTGCGGTGATTTTGTATTTCTTACAGCCGGCATGATTTCCCTCTTCTTTCTTATTTCCGACTGGCCTTATATGTTTTAAAAAGTAATAGCACTTTTAATCTCCTGTCATATTAATTCACTCGTACAGAAATGAACGATCAGTAGTTGGTAAACAATTGCCTGCCGATAACAAGTTCGCAAACGCCGAATAAATGATAAGGTGACGATTACTTTCTGGGAAACACCAGACTATTGGATTTTCTAGATTCGATAACAAAATCGCGCGATAGTCAAGAAAAAATGGAAAGATCGATGCGAGAGGGGCACCGGAGGCCCCGTGATACTACGGTCCTGGTATCGCTTTAAAAGCCCTCCCCACCGTCGGCCCGCCCCACCACCGGCTGTACCTCGGCTCTCTCCCCTCAGCAACGGCTTGACTGCCCAGCCAGCCAGCCAGTCGAAATCAGCTGACGACTATTACTGCGGGCAGTTGCTACCACGGCTCCTCAAACGCAACACTGTTCAGGCGAGTGGATCCTTTTCTCTTCATACACTTTTTCTTCCTCCTCTTTCTTTCTCTACACAACACACTCGTTTCTCCTTTCGCGTGTTGCTTCTGTTCCTGCCTGTGTCGAGAGGGGTCAACGATACCGCACGGCATCGCGCGCACCCGATATAACGCGACAACAATCGGCATTTGTTAGTCGAAATAAAACATTGTCGGACGCGGCTAGACCTTCCTTTGCTCGGCCTGTCTGTCCGTTTATTCGTTTGGTCTACATCTACGGTGTGTACCGTGCGTGAGTGCATCCGTTGGGAGAGGGGTAACAAAGTCCGTATGAGCGAGAAAGAGAGGGATAGAAAGAGAGATGGAGCGAGGAACATCGAGTGTAACGAAACGGGATGAGAAGAGGGATATTCGTTCGTAAGAGAAGGGACGAATTCACTGGCAGAAGTACGAATGCGTGTCGTGTGTATAAGTGGTCGGCCGAGTGTCGTCTCGCGGTGCAGTGTGTATGATACGTGCGATTGTGTGTAGGTTTTCCGCTTAACTACGTTATTACTGCATCGAAGGAAAACTACTCGAAGCTGAGCTGCCCACTTGTTCCTTGTCCCTCTTGAACGAACGAGAAAGAGAGAAAGCGAGAGAATGGAAGTGCGAGAAAGAGAGAACGAGCGAACGCGAATTCGAGATCAAGGTCGTTGTCATAGAGGCAGCTCGAACGCGCGTTTGCCTGGTGTGTATGAGTGTATACATGCCTGTATATATGCATGCGAGCATCCGAATGTGTGTACATAAGAAACTTTGCTTCTTCGGCGCGGACTATACGCGTAATTCTTCGGTCGGTGCCAAACCGGCGGTGTATGGCGTAACGTAGGGGATCGATCTTACCGACCGAGCGGCTACAAACACAGAGAGGTTCACGTTCGTGAAAGTGATTAGAAGAAGACAGAGAGCGGCCTTGTAACGCGGTCAGGATCGAAGTGCGAAGATGTAGAGCCGTGTTTTGTGCGCGTCGCGGCGATAGAGCACGAAAAGGAAAAGGATATACCGGCGCGGCGGTGTGCAGGGGTCGAGGCACGGATATATTATGTTCGTATAGTAGAAAATTCGATCGAAACAATGCAGTGGCAGCACCGCTTGGTAATCGACAGCTCGATCAACGCACGATCATTGGAAGTGCAAGGGCAACGGAACAGTGGTTGTCACCGATGCGTTCATCGTTCTTTCGCCAGCGAAAGGAACAATCCTGGACCTTCGTTTCCTAACCTCAATTGTGCAACGTTCGCGGACGCGTGACCCGAGCCGATACATCTATTCTCGTGCCGATACGCATCCTTTTGTCCCGCGGATCGCGATATCGTCGCGAAGAAACGGCACTCGAGCGGTTTCTTCCTCTCTCAACTACGGTAGCGCGTACGATTTCGATTCGTCGAACGAGTTTGTTTACTCCGACCGCTAGGAAGCTCTGACGGGAGGGACTGTCGCTAAAGAGAAATGGAGGACGAGACGGAGTACCGCGCTGGCTTCCTTGCTCCGTTCTACGTTCAGGCTACGTCTCTATCTCTGTCTATTCGTCGAGCGGTCTTTATTCCACGATCGTTGTATTGGCGACACTGCGACTGGCTCGGTAAGAATATCGTACGCTTAATGGGAACGCTGGATTACCGTTTGGGTATCGAATTTTCGAGCCTCGATCTTGCCGATGATAGACGGTTCAAGGTAGACTCGCGGTCGGTGCTAGATTGTTGGAAAGTGCTCACGGGATGATATTTAAAACGAACACGCGTGTATTTATTCTGCTTTTTATCTATTTTAAACTTTTATTATCCTTATTTTATCGCGAGGGAATTCGAGAACTAACCTTGAGGGTGCTTCAGATTTACGAGTTATAGTTGCCTGAATTACCAAACCTGTCCCAAAATTAGAAGCTTCGGATAAACTGTGTACTTTACGCAATAGAATCCTTGATATTGTTTAAACCGTTGCTATTTCGATTCACCGCTGAAGTTCACGGTGAACTCGTGTCAGTGGCGAAGCCTTTGTTGAAATACTCGAAACGGGTCCCCCATTTTGTTCCGCGAAACTGTCTCGGGTTTATCTCCGATCCGTCTCCATGGTGCAAACTTCACTTGCAAATTGCTCGATGGTTCTTCTATTTCGGCCTTCGATCGATTGGCCCCGCAGTATTATTAGAAAGCTCGCAGACCCAACGGGAATTTCATCATCGTCAACGTCTCTCTTGGTTTTATACTTTTCTTCGCGCTATTCCAGCGGTCGTGTTGCGCGTTGGAACACATTGACCCCGTTTAATCGCCGATTTCGTTGGCAGATGCCAACACACTCTCGTTGTTATGTAAACTATCGCGTTATATAATTTTCCAAGATAGAAACGGAAAAAATGGATCCTCTGTCGCCTATAGTTAATGGCGACCGAGTTCATTGAAGATTTCTCGGAAAACGAGATGGATTCCATGCAAGAGACCGCAACACAACGGTCTTCCGTTATAGAGACGCTCTCTGTACGCGACGAGAAAGAGAGAGTGAGAGAGGGAGAATGGATGAAAAGAGAGAGAGAGATAGGGAGAATGGATGGAAAGAGAGAGAGAGAGAGAGAGAGAGAGAGAGAGAGAGAGAGAGAGAGAGAGAGAGAGAGAGAGAGAGAGAAGAGCTCCACCGACGAGCCAGAATCGTAAATTATGACGATTGTCTGGGTACCGTTAGAGTTGAATCGGTGATTAGACTCTACTCCCTGTCCAAGAATTTAGGCGATAATGTGGAACGCTTATTAACATGGTCAATGACTGTTTCAATGGCTCATATTTATCCTTGCTTCCTTCGAGTATGCTCTTTCAACAATCGCCTTTGGTTTTTGTTTTACCATTTATTTGAGGATGGCAACGATTAGGGGACTATAACCTGAATCCAATTTAGTTAGATCTTCGAAATAAATCAGAAAAAATCATGTTCTTCTCGTATTAAAAACTCAAACTTATTGTATTTAATAGATTAATACTCGTTCGTCATCTACATAAAGCTTACAAAATCTTTTTTTAATGCAATTAATGTCTAATCTTTTGCGAACCAAGATCAGCGAGGAAGTGGTACCAAGAATGATACATAAAGATTTTGCAATAAATTTTAGCTAGAAACTTGTGTATAGTAGTGTCTCTCGGTATAACAAATTTTCTATTCAAGTTTAGCTGTGTCCGTAATTATAGATCTTTTGTTTGCGTTCACCACTTTCTCCCTGAACTGCGCCATCATTAACCCAAGAACAGAACGGAACTTGAAGTTGAGGTTAAACACCGAGCACGAAAAGTAGGTTCAAACTTGTCGGAATATTGGGCAAGAGAAGCACGAGCTTTCGATTGCCTTAAAAACCAAGCACACTGCCTAATCGCTTCTTGAATCACCAGCTTGGCCGTGAGTCACTGCATTTTGCGCTGCAGCTAACTCTACGTGCCACGATAGCGCGCGAATCGCGTTTTTACTGCGACCATAACAGCCCACAATCGGTGGAAACACTTTACGTTACGACTCCCATGATAATTCGCTTCATGCTGTAAAAACAGTCAATTTTTCGACTTATTCGAGGACATGCAACTAACCAGTGACAACTAGAAAAAGGAACGAACTTTGCTAAATCAATCATACATTGTATCTTTAATTACTTACTTATTTTACTTGAACACGAACATGTAGCAAAACTGGATTCTTTTGCTTACCCCATGAAAGTTTGATTCTTGCCAATTATTATGGGTAATCAGTGGGACATCGTGTGAAATAAAAGGACGTGTTGAATATGTTAAATAAAAGAAGAATTCAGAAACGAAAAGACGTTTGCTTTCCTTTTTTCGAAGTAACCCTAACCCATCCGCTTCTTCCGACTTTTATCTCGTCACGATGATGGGGATTTATTGACACGATCCATCAGGCCAATTAACAACTTCCTTACCAGCGTGAGGATTTTCGAGCCTGAGTTACGTGCCACTTGCAGATCTTATCGTGGTATAAACAAACGTGCATTGGTTGATTCGAACCAGTTGAATTATTAGCGGAAACGGTTAGGAACGGAGGCAACGCGTTGGACAGATAGACGTACGTGCTTTCAAATTCGTGGCATTCGCTTCCGCCTACTTAACTCGACGTCTGAGCAATCTTACACTGTCAGGCCCACATCAGTTTGCGATTCAGGCTGATTGTAAAGCGATTCTCCACTAAAGAAACCGATCTGGAATTCATTCGAGGGCTTTTTGTTGGAAACAGGGATTCCCGAGTATGCTTTGAGAACTATGTTTTAGTCGTCGATTGATATGTTCGTTAATAGATCGAGATTAAACTCAGTCCTAAAGAAAGAAGTCTATTGTGGGTAACAAGATTAGGTTCAAGAAAGAGTCTTTGTTGGGAGAAAATACACTCAGCAGAAAGGTTCATTGTTCAGGGAAAAAGAGGGTATTGATAACGACCAATCTGTTTATTTCTTCAGTTTAAGTATTAATTAACGTTTTTACTATGTTTTTACCTTGTCAAAAGAATAAACGGACTCGGTGTTTTGATTGTAAAATTATATTTCAGGAAAAATTAATTTAAGTATCAGAAAAGAGGTCTGATATACATTTAGGGTACATTTAGGACTTGTACAAGATGTCTAACTTAAACTTAGAGTTAATATCAAATTTAGAAACATGTCTTGTATGTAGATTTTGAGCAGAAGCTAGCTTGTGTATGTGTAAAGTTCGAGCAATCTAATTCACCATAGAAACTATAGCTTATCTATTTAACTATCATTATTGAACTTTGACTAAAGTGATTACTGATAGGCTGAGGTCAATCTTGATCAACAGTGCACGTGACAATCTTGCGTTTGAATTCAGCAAAGAATCTTTCGTTGCTATTACACCCCCACAGTTTCTGGCCAATTATAAATGGCTTTTCTCTTAGAAAGATAGATAACGAGCAATTTAACTTCACTACAGAAGAGCAAGAAATCTGTAATAGATCTGTAGATGAGTTCTTCTTGAATCTACCTTGGTACTTGCTTGCCATTAAAAGAGAAACCATTTAATGCTTCTCAGCTGGTAAACTAGGTTAAAGTACTAGTCGATGTACCAGACTAACTAGTTTTAAATCCACGAAGTGTGGAATTGCTCAGAAAATTTCCTGTATCGAAAATACTAGGCACTCTCTCGCTTTGCTAATTGTCCAGGTCACACGTGAGGAGCGATGCTACGAGTACGATTAATTCCATGCACTGATAAAACAGATAACGTAGTGAGAGAGGTTTCGTTAGGGCAATAATCCCTATATTGTGTAGATATGACACGGGGATCGTCGGTTGGAACGGTGTTTCGTCGTAATATCAGAGAGTTACAATTGTAGCGATGAAATCAGCGACTTTTCTGACGCAACGATAAGGCTCTACGGTAACCAGTACGATTAGCCCGATTATGATTCACGAGGAACGCGAACACTGCTAGAGATCGTTTGTTATTCGCGCGATATCCAAGCAAAACAAGATACTGTGTGCTTTATTCGAAAGAAGAGAAGAGAAAAACGGTATAAAACGAAGAGCCAAGCGTGTAACCCAAAAACGTAACTTGCTACATACAAGTAGTACAAGCATCGCTAGTAACTCCCTAGATTCCCCACCTAGTCTCGCGACAAGATATTTATACTAAAATACTTCTAGACATAATCCATACTACGCAAAGGTTATAGTTAACTGGATTAAGTCAACTGTATCTATAATTAACCGTACCCACATTTACTTTTATGATACTAACTCAGCTACGTCTATTGTTCTATTATATTCGTTTCACTATAGCATTATTCGCTGTTCCCATAGTAGATCACATAAATTTGCATATACCATACTAATCTGATGGTGCTATTTGAAAGCTGTTCCAAAATGGCTATAGTACAAGTTATATCCCTGTCAACTGTACTATAAATTGTTCGACTATAATATTGTAAGTTGAGTATACACTGGTCGTTACTATTCTGACATCACTATTCCATAATTAACCAGGTTTCTCAAACAAAGGCAAACACTTAATTAGCAGTGGCATGATAGTTAACGCTAAACCAATCACGGCTTAAATTACTATTTTTTAATTTTTATTTAAAATTCCACACTCGATGTTAATTTTGATCACTGGGCTACGTGATTTGTTGTTTAGTATACGTATAATAAATTTTTCGATATTTATTCCATTCTTTAAGATCCTTCCTTTTAATTTGATTGGCCATGATAGGTTTAGTGTTAATGCTAAACCAATCACTGCTTAAATTATTATTTTTTAATTTTTTATTTAAAATTCCACATTCGATGTTCGTTTTAATTACTGAACTACGTGCTTTGTTATTTAGTATACGTATAATAAATTTTTCGATATTTATTCCACTTTTTAATTTTAATTTGACGGGACATGGTAGGTTTAGTGTTAATGCTAAACCAATCACTGCTTAAATTACTATTTTTTAATTTTTATCTAAAATTCCACATTCGATGTTCGTTTTGATTACTGGGCTATGTGATTTGTCGTTTAGTATACGTATAATAAATTTTTCGATATTTATTCCATTTTTAAGTTTCTACGTTCCTTTTAATTTGATTGGCCACAGTGGGTATAGTGTTAATTCGTTTCCCAGGTCCCATGTCAATTCAACATTCCGCTTAATCAGTTTAGCCTTTAATCACCATTGCATCGCGTTAATTTCGCAATGGTAATAACTTGGAAGGGGGGAAGACAGGGCGTAGCATTGTCGCGTTTCGAAGTAACGCGATTCAAGGATCCTCGCCGTGAAAGCAGAGGCGCAAAAGCCGAACGGTTGTCCATTAACATAATTACCCTGGGAGACACTTAGCATAATGAAGAAACAACGAGACCGGCCAATAGCTCGCGTAATTACGCGCGTGTTGCGTCGAAACGTGGCATAACCGATGATGCAGACTCGAGGAAAGTCGGTACACGCGTTTATATTTACACCAGCGTGGAAAAAGTCCGTGACTCGGTGTGTAATTCGCACTTCCCTAGCAAGAACTCGCGGCTCGCGTGAATCATGGTCGAAATCGATCCAGTTTTCTGTTACACCAGGTGTGTGTGTGTGTGTGTGTGTGTGTGTGTGTTGTGGAAAAATTGGACAAAGTGGCATTTCGAGGATCGAGTTTGGTCTGTGTGATGCAGGATGAAAAATGTGTGTGTGTGTGTGTGGTGGAAAAATTGGACAAAGTGGCATTTCGAGGATCGAGTTTGGTCTGTGTGATGCAGGATGAAATGACGAGTCGTACACAACCATTATGCCATGTGTTATCCGAGAACGTGTGTTTGGGTCTGCCTACCTTGATGTCCATGGTTGAATCGAGGTTAGAGTATCAATTGGGGAGGTACTTTGTTTCGATTTACTTCGCTGGCAGAGGGTATCAAGTGACTAATAGCTGATTTGTGAATGATGATCGAAGAGTGACATGTTTTTCCAATCATAACATTCTTATTATAGTTAAACACGACTCTGTAATGAAGTAGAGTGAGTGGTACATAATACATGAGTGATTGATGTTTCTTTTGAAGTATTTCTGTCATGAAAATATAAATAAACTATTATACAATATTCTCTGTAGAAGCATGAATATTCTGGATCATTATAACTACAACGCATTTGAGAAATAAGCAAATTTAATAATTTTCCATACATTTTTCAAAAATCCTTTTGAAAGTCATCTGCAAATACACCTTTATCACTAACCCGATAAAATTCCTTAATCCCTTGCATTATGATTTATTTCGAGAAGCATTCGATTTTAATTACTCCCTATGCATATATCTATTTCCATAGCAATAAAATTATAAATGCAATATATGGCAATAATTTATAATTATGAAAAATTTCATTTAAGTGCTATGACATAGCTCGTCTTTTCCCAATTTTGCATGAAATGCTCATTATAGTGCAAGGAGTAAATAAGAATAGAGTATATCTATTTCCATAGCAATAAAATTATAGATGCAATATATAACAATAATTTATAATTATGAAAAATTTTATTTAATTGTTATGATATAGCTCATCTTTTTCCAATTTCGCATGAAATGCTCATTATAATGCAAGGGGTAAATAAAAATGGAGTTCATCTATTTCGATAGCAATAAATCTACATATGTCTATTTCCATAGCAATAAAATTATAAATGCAATATATGGCAATAATTTATAATTATAAAAAATTTCATTTAATTGCTATGACATAGTTCATCTTTTCGCAATTTCGTATTAAATACCCATTATAATGCAAGGAATAAATAAAACAGGGTATCTGTTGCCAAAAAGTGACTATTCTCAACAATACACCGAATATTTTACGTACAAAGAACGTATAATGTGTTTCGAGATACATCCAAACTCAGTGTCAGTCCACTTTGATAAATCCAATTAATATCTTTCTACTTCCCCTTTCCTCTCTTCCATATCACGTGATCTTTTAATTTCCCCCTTTCTTCTTCGTTTTCCACTGGAAATCCACGAAAGCTGGAAAATCGTGGAACGCGTTGCATCACACAACGATCCACGGTCCGTTATCCGAGCGAAATTAGCAAGACAGATGTTTACTCGCGATAATAAGCAACCTCTCCTGTTCCTCGATCGCGGTTTCGTTGATCTATGAATCATTCGATCGTAGTTGGTAGACGGGAATGTTCTTTCGCGACTTCGCCGCGTTACGTTATCGAATCTGCCGGCTTATCAGCCTGGTAAACACACGCAGCAGTCGTGTTCTCCGTGGAATATTTTAATTACTTCCTCACGTGTTCGTTTCGCATTCTCATCGATTGAAATTGCGCGGGTCCGATCGTTCCCGGTGAGATCGGGTGTCGATCCGTGTAACCCGAGGGACAAAGGATTTTTCGTTACGCGGGGTGACTGAACCGGATAGCAAGGTTGTGTTTGGCCTGTGACAGCCGGTCTTATCTGATGCTCCGTGTGCGCGGTATCGTTGGACTTCTGGAATGTTGAGTTGCGCGTCAGTGTCACTTGAGTGAACGAGTGTCGAATCGGTTTGCACCGCGAGACTACCTGCATTGCAAGAGCGGAATACTGCGAATGAGAGGCTGTTCAGTGTCGTACGTGAGATCACGAATAATAAGTTAGAGCATATAGGGTAATAGGAAAATTAGCCCATTAACTGCCAAATTTCCTTTTTTAAAATTTTTGGCCGGATAAGTTATATATATATGCACAAAAGGTTGTGTGACAGTATAATTATATTCAAATTATGTTTTGTTTATATTTGATATTTTTGAAAAAGTCCCAATATGGGCATCGTTATAAAATGATCGATAAAATCATTTTAATAAAGAAGAAAAGACTGAGTAAGTAACAAATCGTTACTATAGCCTCTAAATTACATATTTATGTACGGTATTTCATTATAATGTAAAAACCAAACCAAAAATATAACGCTTCAAATATGACAATTCTGTTCCGTTCAACTTACGCGCGAATTTCAAATTTGTTCGTTTGTTGTATAGAAACGAAGCACAGAATGCACACTTTTTGCTATATACGATATTGACTGATGTATATAGAATAAAACTAAACTGTCAGGCGTACCAAATATATTTTTGACGCCGAGTGGTGTACGTAAAATTCCAAAATCCCCAAATGGGGGTCGTGACAGCTAATGGGTTAATGAATGCTAACAAAAATTTGTGAATCACCCTGTATATGTAACTTGGTTCCCTCGATGACTCATAGTGTAATGAAATGATGAGTTCAGAAAAGAACTTGGAAATTTTCTTTTCCCTATTCTATTTTATTCTATTTTCTTTTCGTATTCTTCTCACAGTAAATTATAAGAGATAATTATTGAAATTATTAACTGACAGATATGATATTTGTTATTATTGGCATATTTGACGTTTTATTTAAATTTCCCTCTCACTGTACTTAGAAAGGAGTAAGGTAGTTGTTGGTATTGAGATCTATGTCAGAGGCAATGAAAGACATTTATTAACTGACAGATATGATATTTGTTATTATTGACATATTTGACGTTTTATTTAAATTTCCCTCGCACTGTACTTAGAAAGGAGTAAGGTAGTTGTTGGTATTGAGATCTATGTCAGAGGCAATGAAAGAGAAATTAATTGACAGTTTGGACTGGTGAGGAATTGTTTTGTTATTATATTGAGGATATAAGAGGGTATACTTTATTTACTATAGTTCGTTGCACCTTTTCATAGGCGATATTACGAGTGAAAATTTTGAAAATATAAGTTACTCATGATTTCGAAATTCTTAAAGGTAATGAAACGACACTTGTCAATTAACCCTTTGCACTCGAGAGGTGAGTTTCAGTCACCGTTTCATAAAATTTGGAAGATCGATATTAATTGATATATCAAATATAATGTAAAGGTATCGAAATCAAATAATTCTACAATTCTGTTATTATACAATTCTTTATTTACTGTTCAAAAAGGTATCGTCAGTGTTTTAGTAGACAATTTTTTAATTTCTACTCTTATTTAGCCAAAAAATTATCGAGTGCAAAGGGTTAATAAGATGATTATTAACTCACGTTATAGGACCTTTTAATTATTTACTTAAACACTTGCTATTATTTACTTCTTCGTCATTATGAACGTGACTGTGCTGCCTGCTATCTGTAGTGCTATACTAGTGGACTCCTCGATATGTGTCATCATGCTGCTGACTATATACGTTAAGTTATAAATTACATAGTCAGTCTGAATTGTTTAACCCTGTAAACATCTAGCATAAATGCTACATATCACCCACTATGGATGCAGCTATGCACTACTATCTATAAGTGTCGGGACACTTTGGTCGATTCGCAGCAACGTCACATAGACAGTACCGTCGTGTATAAACTACCAATGAATTATCGAATCAACGTATATCTTGAACTAAAAATTTTACATTCGAAAATTTTTGCCACCGTGTATAATAACTAAATTCGATTCAGTTATGGGACTCTAAGTTTCTATGTATTGCAACACGATAGTCGTGTGGTTAGTTAATCGTGGAAAAGTTATCGGGTCTAAGAAAAAATGATGTAATCTAAAGATAAATTATATTTTAAATAACTTACGTCAATTTTATCATTACATGTTAGTTTTTGAAGCTGAATAACGAGCTGCAATATTAATAGAGAATAAACCTCGCGACAGATCTTTTTTATTTATAATTTTATAATTAAATTACATCCTGTCAGTGATAAGCGAGTGTTCGTAATGACGTAGAGAGAAAAGAGAGAGAGAGTGAATGGGGGAAACAGCAAGAGTATATAGGTTTCCGGTTATTAAGTAGTTCTCAGTAAAGTAGTAAAAGGTAGAAGGTTTATAGGCACGAAACTGTTACAAATGTAGAGTTAAATCTAGGTTTAGGTTAGATGCTTCTATTTCGGTGTCTTTTTAAATCCCCAGTGGTTATCTAGGCTAGTCAAACTCGAAAAAGCATTCCCAGTCGCGTTATCCAATATTTGCCATTTATTGTCACTTCGGTAGGATACTTTTTAGGTTAGGTGCAACGTAATATATTTCTCCCGTGAAGAAATCGACGTCTCCGCAATTCTCAATCTCTCAACCGTTCCAAACTTTTGAAAACTCTGATGAGATCCTGATACTGTCGAGTAATCTTCGAACTTCGATCTCGATAATCACTGAATCTATCAGACCGTAGGCTACGTTCATCCATATTTAAAAACGTGCAACTCTGTTTGAAAGGACTAGAGTCCTCAAGGTCTTTTTAACATTCTCACAGAGAAAAATACAAAGAAGGCTAGATAGGATAAACACCCAGACCTAACCTAAATCTCGAAAAACCTCGTGTTCTGAATAGTTCGATGCTAGGTACCAATTAGCCAGTTAGTTCTTCGAAATACTTCAGCCTCGTTTATTAGAATCATTCGATGCAGCTGATATTCGGGTCGACTAAGTATAGAAAACATGTACAAGCTGATATCTGCATATGATGAATATAGCTCGCTTTATCTGTCTCGGTCTCTGCATCAGTCCCAATACAGTCACTACCGAAACGATCAGCAACTGGAACCAACCCGACCTAGTTCCAGATTTCGAATTCTTTCGCGAAAAACGACGTTTTTGAATTTTCACGGCGGAATCCTGTCACGAGGGGTGTGGAAAAAGCGAACGAGGAAGGACGGAACTGAAATCGGTGAAACGAGCAGACAGCGTGCAACAGCGTGACGCGAGTGACTCGATAAATAACGAAACGCAAGCATCGGTGTCCCATTTGCGGGGAAACGAAGCGTTCTCACGCGCGGTTCGCGTTTTTCCATTGCGCAACGATCATAAAGGCAATTACAAGGCCTCGGATACACGCTCGCGATCCTCGAGGTACGAAAAACCGACATAGGCCATAACGGATTCGACGATATTGAATTTATCACCGGCGTGTCTTCTTACATAATTCAACGCTGATGATTCCCCGTGCCGTGTACGCGCAACCGGCCCGTGATAATTATAACATGGTGACCATGGGCCCGATATCGCTCTACTACGCACTCTGCTCAGCCAGCTCCATTGTGCGATAAAAACGCGCCTTCTGTTGATCTCGCGGCTCGATTCCGTGGAACGAGTATTCTCTTGTCACCACGCTTGTCAGGCATCGTTTCGCGCGGAAGAAGGATTATTTATAAAGGCCATTTTTGGGTATACACCTAGAGTCCTTTGGAAGACACTTTTGCAATAACTCGTCGTCGAAGGGTGAGACAGATGAAGTGCCAGGAGCTGTTTTCTTAGGTGTCACTGTACATTCGAAGTTTCTTAATGCTTGAATTATTGAATTAGTCAAAAAGGCTGTTTTCAGACAAATTATTCAGATGAAAATTTAGGTATATATTATAGACAGAGATTTCATTTTAATTTTAAGAAGGGTGAGATAGATAAAGTGCCAAGAGGTATCTTAGGTGTCTCTGTGGATTGGAAGTTGCTTAATGTTTGAACTATCGAATTAGTCAAAATGGCTGTTTTCAGGCAGATTATTCAGATGAAAATTTAGGTATATATTATAGACAGAGATTTCATTTTAATTTTAAGGAGGATGAGACAGATGAAGTGCCAAGAGGTATTTTCTTAGGTGTCTTCGTGTATTTGAAGTTTCTTAATGCTTGAACTATCGAATTAGTCAAAATGGCTGTTTTCAGGCAGATTATTCAGATAAAAATTTAGGTGTATATTACAGATAGAGATTTCATTTTAATTTTAGGTCTTCTGGAAAGACGGAGATGGTTTGTTTGATTTTCTGTAAGAGAAATGGCGCGTCAACTTCGTTTTGTCATTTAGACAGCTGTTAACGAGTTTAATAACATTGATTTAAAATGTTTTTTTTTTATTTTTTCATTCCGTGTGGTAGAAGTACGACGAAGTAAAACATTTTCTGGGATAAGTGTGGCTTTTTACTAAATATTTATTTACTCGTTGAACGATGTTATTACAGACATGTAATAACATCGTTGGAGTTATCGATTCACGAGCGACCGATTTACCGCTATCATAGATACTAAGCATATTCATTTGTATTTACATGTTCCAGTCTTTTTATGAATTTAATGAATATTTAAAAGTTCGATAACACCTTCCCGAGAAGCTAATGGAATTTATCTTGTCTTTTCCCAAAGGAATATAAAATAGCCAAAAATATAAGGGAACAAAATTCGAAATTTTGTCACCAAATCCATATTTATATATTTATCTAGTTTTGAATATATTTTTTGAAAGCATTTTTTCCAAATTCATTAAAGTGCAAATGGAGCTCCTGGTATATATAATTCTTCGAATCCTGCATTTTAAAGTTAAGCATTTTCTCCAATTTCATTCAAGTGCGAATGAAACACCCGGTATATGTAATTCTTCGAATCCTGCATTTTAAAGTTAAGCATTTTTTCCAGTTTCATTTAAGTGCGAATGAAACACCTGGTATATGTAATTTTTCGAATCCTGGATTTTAAATTTAAGCATTTTCTCCAACTTCATTTAAGTGCGAATAAAACACCCGGTATATGTAATTCTTCGAATGGTGTATGTGTAACGTTTATGAGAAAAGAGCGTGCAAAAAGTTAATGTTAGTCGAAAATCATCACGGCCATATAGCACGTTTTATTATTATTGCTACGATCAGTGCAAAGTGTACCTTCTTTAAACGCTGCCTCATCGTCGCAAGCTTCCTTCAGTCCCATACGACCCGGTTTATCTCCCTCCAATATCACCAGATAATACCATACAGACTGTACCAACATCCGCCTCGTTTGCATCATCTAATGGCTCCTTGGCAATTTCTCCGAACACAAACATGTCGCCTTCTTTTCCTCTAATCTCTAACCCAGAATTTCACCAAGCAGACGTCCCAGAATCCCCCTAGCCGTCCACTGCAACACGCTCCGCAATCGGCCCCGCATGGTGCACGAATATTTTATCGGGAACGTCGATTCGTTCGGATTGCAGGCGCTGAAGAGCAAGAAGGTCAGGATGCTGAGCAGCTTGGCAAACTACTTACTTGGAGGTAATATCTCCGGCGCACAAGATTCACGGGAAGGGTCCAATAACGAAACCCCGGAGTCCCTTCCAGTAATGGCGAGGCTCAGTCAGATGGAGGTTGAGGGCGATGACTGGATCCTCATTGACCGTACTGGTACGTCTGGCCGAGATGAACGGCCTTTTCAAAGGGACCATGCTCTCGAGAAATTCGAAAGCCCAAGGAATACACACGCTCCCACACGTACACACTCTTTGCAGTCCGACTGCTTCTCACACGGAGAGGCGCCCGCTTCTGTCCCCTTGGGGTGTAAAATGAGACGCGTCTTTAGGCTATGGAACGATGAATAACGCGATTACTCTTATGGTGGAAAATAACCAAGCCCTTTTTGGCCGATTGTTTTCTCGCTGGAGTTGACAGCGTTCCGGGTAGCTTTTAAGACCCGTAGTTTTGCATCCTGTTCGAATTAGGGGGAATTAGGGGAGAAGGATTCGGGGTACGTTGCCTAACTTTTCCACTTGAAACGTTCCAACCATATTTTCAATTTCATCCGAATATTTCCTGTGAAAATTACATAATCTTGATATACTGGTGATAATTTACTTTCTTGAAACGTGGGCCTCTATTTTTTTTTTTTTTTTTGCAGATGGTCGATAATTGTTTTAAATAGTTTTGTGATTTTTAAGGTTATGTAAGGTCTTGAAGAAATCGAATTTAACCCTTTGTACTCCAGAGACGTCTTTCAGTCGCCATTTGTAATTTAAAATTTCGAAGCTCGATATTAATTAATATATCAAATTTAAGATAACGTAATTATGTGTAAGATATCGAAATTAAATAATTCTACGTGTTAATTATTACACGATTTCTTATTTACTGCTCAAAAAGTATCATCTGCTTTATAGCAGAAAATTTTTGAATTTTTACTCATCTTTAACCAAAAAATCGTCGAGTGCAGAGGGTTAAAAATTTTATTGTTATGAAAATGTATAATTGTATTCGAAGGACTTGCTATTCTAATTGTTATAGTTAGGTGAAATTATATTCTTTAATTTCTGACCTTCTAGAATTTTTTATTTGTTTATCAATATAATTAGAGTGATACGGATCTTTTTATTTCTGTTTCAAAATTCAAGAGAGATATTCAAATTGCTTGTTGCTAACTACAATAGGTTTTAAATGTTGCCTCGTCATCGGTCAAGTAACGTGTTGCATTATACCAGGAGATAGTATTATTTGTTGGTGACTTTGAAGATGTCCTTAAATACATAATTAAAATGACCACCTACAATGCACTGACGAAGATCATTGTATCTCATTAATTGTTACAATAGAGTAAAATTATTGTCACTCTATGCCTATGTAATTTTCGAACGAAATACTTTCATGAAATTTCAAACATAGTGGAAATATTTCAGGTGATACATTTAGACGAAATAACCTGTATAATTTTGTGAAAATCCGCCTTTATTAATTCGCGACGCAGTTAAAATTACATACTTTTTGGATAAAAATAATTTCAGAGGGCTTTTTAGAGAAATTTTTAAGAAATTATTACCTATAGTAACTATAGTATAAATTATTATACTATTATGCAAATTTTTCGCGAAATTAGTATCGATTTTTGGAAATTAATGCAAAATCTAACATTGACGAACCATTTCAATCTGCACCAAGTATTTTAGCGAGATCTTCTGGTAGAATAATTAGGACTCTTTACAATATAGATATAGTCTCTATTAGTCATTCAATTTTCTCATTTAATATCCCTAACATTGCTAAAATTTCCGAACGATATTGCTAATATTTATAGTATATAGCTCCTCTCGAATTTAACCAGTGTTTGAACTTCCTTATTCTCAAAGTGGAACTGAATCCAAGATAACATTTGTGCATAGCGTTCAGAAATTATATTGCTGTCGAATCGTAAATTTTTCCTTGCGAAGAAAATAGTACTTATGAGAACTTTCCACGAGAAAGTCTGTAGTGATCCAATACAAAATTTTCACAGTTGATTAATGTAGCCTTGAAACTTCGCTATAGTGTTGCCTACGAGCATATCTCTTATGAGGATTCACTCCAGTCTGCTTGTCGTCATAAATAGAAGACAATCTAGAAAGAGACTAACGAATCAAATATAACTTACAAGTTTCTTGTCATACTTTTCACCCTTCATGTCCCTAACACGAAGATAACGCAAGATAAAAATAATAATGCAAAGAAATGATACCTTTATTAACAGCAGGACGTGGGAACTTCATCGTTCCTAAGATTAGATAAGACCCCCTAGTCGTTTTCATGACATATGATTTTCTGCATCTTAGTCATTTATCAATTACTTATTTATATACGTATTAAGTATTACTGATAAATATTGTTTTGTCGAATCATGGTCACTATTAATTACAAATTAACTATTTTTATAGCAAAATGTTAGATATACTATAGAAATATTAAAATAATTAATTTGTTTTACTTAAAATTCCATACATAGTAAATTAATGTCAAATTCTAAGGAATTAATAGTTTTTATTAATTATATAGGAAGTTCATTTTAACAAAATAATTTTTCTTTTTACTGATGCTTATGCTAGTTATTCGATGAGAAGAATTTTGTAGTATCTGAGATAAAAACATCAGTGAACAATGAGAGTGACAATGCAGGGCATAAAGGGTTGAAACAAAAGACGACATGCGGGCACAAAGCTCATTTCAAGGTGTGTGCATAATTACACACAAGGTTTTCGAATATACACAGGTAATTCGGACACGATATACACTACAGCACAAAAGTTTCTGATCATAGCTTACGACGGGAAACAGAATATAAAATAACGTTAATTCACGGTTTCCAGTTTGTAATTATTCGCCAGAGATCTTCATTATACACAAATCCCTGTCTTTGCAAACAGTATTGTTTTATGTTCATTTAATTTATCAAGTGACTGAAATTCGAATAACTTAATTAATAACCATAGTCTAAAGTAGTATACATGAATTGATCAATTGGGAACATCAATTTCTTCCTTTTTCTCTATACATTGATCATTTATAATCCAAAGAATATATTTCCAAAATATTTTGATTAAATTTTGAGGAATAATGGAGTTACAAATCCTAAACAAACTTAAAGATTTAGTTCCCGGAATGTTCATACAGATGTCACTCGTGCTGCCTTTCCCATTGCTAGACCGTTTCCTTTGCTAAACATAACCTCGTTCCCAGTTTTCATCAGAATATATTCCATTATCGAAGTACCATTGGAATACAAAATTTATTATTCCATATTTCTTAAAATTGAAGATTTCTTACTGTGTATGTGCTGAACCTTAATCCTTTTGCTATTACGGGTGATTATAGTCACCGGTCACGAGACGCCATCTATACACGACGAGTGACTATAGTCACCAGCCACAAAAATTGGTAAAAAATTAAGACAAGTGCTCCCGTTCCTCTTAGCTCTCTTCTCAAAGAATTGCAAACTCTATTGCGATGTTCAGCTTTCCCTTTTCCTTTTTTCTTCAAAAGATTTGCGTCAAAAGACCGAATGCTAAAGACTGCACGATCGTAATGCTACCATCTTTGACACGTCGCTACGTTCTAGAGGAGAGACTTCGCGACGAGGTGACTTACGACCAATAAGGATTAACTCTTTGTGAACAGAGCGGTTTTGATTAACCACTTGCGCTGGCAAGACGTGCCACGCACGTCGTAATGCTTTTGTCACAGAATCGCCAACGACGTGGTATACACGTCGTTAGGCAATTGTTACAGAAACACTGAACCGTTCTGGCACACGCGTCTGTGAATTTCTTGCCATCACAAGTGGTTAAACCGTACTGTGGGGCCGAGCTGCTGTCGTGATAGTCATTCAAAACTACCAGCGCTCATTTCTTCGTGTTAAACGCGATTTTTCTTCATAGCGACACTGACAATACGACATAAAACAGTCCACCACTTAGCTTGGGACGCGAGGGTCCTAGGGAGCGCTACAGCGGGCGCATATTTGTGTTTCTCAACCATAGCAACGCGTTTACGTAGGATACATTCGTGCATCCCTCGGCCCTATCGGTTATTTTCGTCAAATATCACATATACGCGTTCCTGGGCCAAACTGATGGCTTCCATAAAGCGCATATATGTGACGCTCGTCTACAAAAGGTTAACACATTGCGTACCGCTCACGAGTGCTCTCACGTTTCGCGTGCCATCTGTTATGGACCTTAGATGCGGTCCCTGTTTTAGAGATTTCTATGCGGTACGCAATGTGTTAAAAACGCGAACACGGACGTCTACTCAAGCGAAACATGTTTCGAAACCCCTTAGTTGAGGGCACAACGGCGCTGGAGGAGTCGTGGTATGTAACGCCACCCGCATGTTTCACACGGGCGGGTCCCGTGAACGTAGAAACATCACCGCTAGAGGACCTGCTGATAGAGCATCCCAGCATGTCCGTTTACCGAGCCACAGCGTCTCCAGTCGCCCCTGAAACTCCACCGCCGACGCCGGACGCGCCGGAAGAGTGGGACGTCGAGGAGGACGTTCCCCCTAGCGTGGTTTCCGGCGCAACAGCCGCGATAGCAGCAGCAGCTTCGCCGGAACGTAGTCCTAGAAGAAGCGTGGAAGAGCAACCAGCAATCCGTAGACCAGCCTTGCACGATGGGAGACCTGTCGTACAGCTTTGCCGGAACGTAGTCCTAGAAGAAGCGTGGAAGAGCAACCAGCAATCCGTAGACCAGCCTTGCACGATGGGAGACCTGTCGTCGAACGTGTCCGTACCGAGAAGAGGATAGTTCAGCTTCGAGCGGCGCAGAAGGTGAATGATTCTTCTTCTCCTGACTGGTATACTTCAGTTACCTATATAAGTTACAGAGGGTGTAGGCTAGGTTTCTACGATCAGATTTTCTCAGTATGTTCTATGACTATAAATGAAAGCTTATTAACCCTTTACACTCGAGAGGCGCTTTTTAGTTGCCGTTCAATCAGATTCTAAAGATCATTATTAACATTAGAACTACCGATCTTTAATGGGTACCTAACTGTAACGTGCACAGATTATAGTCATTTCAGCGGTACGATAAACATGAGTGAATTATATTGATTACAATTCTTTCTTAGTATGAGTTGATACCAATTTTATTCTTAAAGCAGGTGTATGTGTTCGATGATTGCGAAAAGGAAAATTCTGGGACCAGTCATTCTGACGATTCACGCACGTTTTCTGTGTCAACTGATGAAGGCCATGTCTTCTTCCAACAAGTGTTATAGAATGCCGTGTTGTATGAGGGTTCCCGCAATTTATGAATCGCGTAATAGTGAAACCGTGTTGTAGGAGGGTTCCCGCACTTTATGAATCACGTGTTATAGAATGCCGTGTTGTAGGAGGGTTCCCGCAATTTTTGAATCGTGTTGTAGGAGGGTTCGCGCAATTTATGAATCGCGTAATAGTGAAACCGTGTTGTAGGAGGGTTCCCGCACTTTATGAATCGTGTAATAGTGAAACCGTGTTGTAGGAAGGTTCCCGCAATTTATGAATCGTGTAATAGGATGTCGTGTTGTAGGAGGGTTCCTGCAATTTATGAATCGTGTAATAGTGAAACCGTGTTGTAGGAGGGCTACCTGTACGTCAAAAGTGGACTGATACGAAGTGATACGGAGAATCGATGACTCGGTCGGTTAATTGGAACGAAATCAAAATGGACTTCGTATCGTAATTAATTTTATTTTTGACCGTTGTCAGCTTTGTGTTCAATAGAACGATGGACATTTCGTAATGAGGTACTACCTGGTGATCACGTTGATCATTCATTTATTCTTGCCTCTTATAATCCGTATAGGTCTGCTACCATTCCCTTCGCATTTTGCACTTTTCCTACATGGTTTTAATAAAGTTAATGTAGCTTCTTTCTTATTTATACTCATAGAACATATAGACAAAGTTTTGGCCGAGAAACTGGGACATACTATAGATACGTGCTGGGGACATTAACCCGTTGGCGTATGATTAAATTAAAGGAAATTTAACACGTATAAACTTCTTATGGCAATTATCTCAATCTATTGGCTTTCGTGATTTCTATTTGGAGATAAAAAAGAACAAATTCTATCAGTCTTATAGAACTGAATAAAATCGAAATATTTATAAAATTGTATATAAATTTTAAAAAGAAGATGTTGACAGAAAATAGGATGTTTCATAATTCTAAGAAAATTATAATTGATCAAAATTTTTTAAGTCTGAAACTAAAATAAATAAAATTGGTTATTAAATCGGATAACGATAACAGGGGTAACACGTTGGCAGAAAATAGGATGTTTCATAATTGAAAATTATAATTGGTCAGAATTTTCTACCTAAGTCTGAAAGTGAGATAGATAAAATGGGTTGTTAAATCGGATAACGATAACACAATAATAAATGATTTTGTAAACATTGCAAATATTGCGTCACATAGCAATGAGGTTATATCGACAAATTGACGTTCCGCGTTTATATTTGCTTAAACATATATTTATATCTATATTTGCATTTACATATACACACGCACTCGATATTCGAGCTAATTTATAATTTCGCTAAAAGCTCCGTCCAAGTGCTTCTTTCCAAGTATAATTCCCTATCGAGCGAAAATTTGAAATTCAGATTCCAAAGTAGGCAGCCTACTTCGTGCACAGAGCGCTCGTTTCCGAAAGTGAACTTTCGAGTGTCAAGATTACTGTCAACATTATCAGTTAATAATTACTTAAGCAAAGTGCTTGCCAATGCAGCATACCAGAGGTAACAGGCTGCCTGAATGAATGGCCAAACATTTCGCGCGTGTAGGTATTTTCGAAGTTTAAATACCGAGCCTGAGTTCCGTCACTTGCCTACCCCAAAAGATCAATCTTTCAGGCGGTAGCAGGTTTTAAGAGATAATCATTGCTGAATGTGAATGAAATTACGTGCAGGTTCTCGAGAAGAGGTCTACCCAAGCGCTGAAGAGAGGTCGTCTGGAGAGGAGTAACAAGCTGAGGGAGGTGTTCAGTGTAAAAGGCAAGCGGCCACGTCGCCAGGACCGCTTGCGTATTCAGAACAGTGGCGCAAACAACAACCGGAAATGCTAGTCATTCGATCTCAGGCCAAGGTGTACTCAAATACCTTCTTCCTAAACGCGAACGGGCGACGCGACACGCATATACAGAAGTCACATGCATAAATCTGAAAACTGGGAAAAAAGAGAAAAAAAGAAGGAAGGGAAGAATGGAAGCCGCCAAGGAGAAAATGAGGAAGAAACGACGAGGAGATAATGTGGTTCACTCTAAAACCCCTATCGCGTTCTAGTTCGTTGGCACGTAATCACACGCATAAAGCAACAAACTGTTATGGGTGTCCTCTTTCATCGCGTTTTATTAGTTGAGCCGCTTCTTCGCGTACAAAACGCTCGAAGAATTTTCTCTCCGATTTGTACCAAGGGGAAAAGAAAAGAACAAACGACGATGTCTCTTCAAGCTCGACACGAATTTTGCCGATGAAGAGGAAAATGCATTGTCCGAAGTGGTAGGAGGAAATACAGGAAGAAAGTATGAGAAACGTAGCCAATTGGTCCGTGGTGAGAGTCCCGTGTAGAATATCTCGTGTATAATGGCGCGTGTATGGTACTCAGTTGGATCGTGTGTATACTTTTTAGCCTCCATTTAGTATGGGCAAATGTGTTTCTATTCGTACGTTTAACGTTAGTTTTTATTTAAGTTGTTCACCCAATACCCGCACCTGTGTAGCGGCCAGGAGCGTAACATTTAGCGTAATAATCCGTCACGATGATTGTTTCCACCCCAGGAACGCGCGGACGAGCCGCCATTATGCTTTTACGGATCTGTCCACGCTTAGTTTGCGCAACAATCGATTCATACTGACCGGACTTAAGGCCAGAAACTCACTTCGGGACCATGCCTTCTAGGTTCGCGTTGCGATTCAATTCACGCTAGACTTTACGTAAACATAGATGGGCTGTTAGAACGATGACGAAGTGGAGAAAGCCACGAACGCGTATAGGTCATGTGCGAGCTTTCAGATGGCTCTAAAATAAAAGCTGATAGTCGTAGAACGTCCATTGATATACGTTTACTTGGTCTCCACGTGGCGTCTTCTTCTCTTGTAAGCGCAAGTGTCATGGCGTACCCTCTAAGCAATAAAACGCTATCAATCAGAGACTGTTGATATAACGGCTATCGATGAACGTTCGAAAATAAATGTATTTATTTAGCGGCACACATGGTATGGTACTATCAATTGAATATCGATTAAACTATTAAACGTAATGTTAGGTAATGCGAAGACGAGGATGACACGCGTGTTCTTTGTGAACGAAGCGATAGAAAGCAAAAGCAAATAGCGAAAATCCCTGTTTCCTCTCCCTTGTCGCCTTAACGAGGACTATCAAAGCCATGTCGCGAATTATTGGCCTGCCGTCTGCGTAAATGAACCCATGCCGACGGGTGGAGGTGGTCCGTGGTTGATTCGTAGAGGGAGAGGGGGCTGTAAACAAGATTCCAGCTGGAGAATCGGTTTCTATATACCTGATGCGCGTTGTAGCGCGTCGACGTTTCAAAGTATTCGCTTTTTCGAGGATGAGTGAAAGGATTGGAAGAAGATGTTAGTGCAAGCTGCCCTGGTCATACCGAGGCGGGGATTTCATTCACACACTCGATTGGTTGACCACGACGCAGTGTGATTTGTGCGACACTCGAGCCTCACTCCTTGAGAATACTTGTACTTGGACGACTGATAACCCCAGAAGGATTTTAACCAAAAATTCAGGACTCCTAAGGGTGCTCAGAGTGGACTGTTGTCTGGTGTTCTCTGGTAATTTTGAAAGAAACCCAAGAAATCCTAAGCTGTTATTTGGTATCAGGCTGGGTTAAAAGTGGCAGAGTATGACTGTCTGCTTAAAAATGACAGAGTCTGGTTTCAATCGTGCTACGCGATGTTGCAAAGAAGAAATCAGAGTTCTGGTACAAGTGTCCTTACGGTCGGGATGGTGAAGTAGCTCAAGAAGAGATTGGTGTCGCCCGAATTGGACTTTTTATAAACTCAGACCCATGTCTTTGTAGACGCCAAGAAACATGTTCGTCAAGCGACGCGAAATTGTGCAATACCGAGCCCCATCGTGACGAATAATTCCCCTCAGATGATTTCTTCTATGAAGAAAACGGCGACGCCATATTCAATTCGACAGCAATCTCTTTGGGAGAAGAAATCAGTTCAGACGCACTGCTGGTGCTAGGTCAGGACAGCTACAGCCTGATGCGTTTTTTCAAGAGTTGCTTCACCAGGGCCACTGAAGCTGGATATCGTCCAAAAACTAGTATCAATAGACACGTCCAATCAAACTATTGGATGATAGTTAACATACAGTTGTAATTCAAACTGAATTTGACCTCGGACGACCCTCTCCTCCGCAAGGAGAATAGCTAATCGTGTTTCAAGCAGGAAACTTTCCTCCTCTGTGATTTTAGATTCGCGAATTTTTCTAAAAAAGAAAAGAAAAAAAAAGACAAAAGTATAGAGAACGTAATAAAATGTGGAAGGAACCTTCGTTATTCTCGATCCTTCTCGAAATTTTCGACCCGGGGCGCTGTAGGCGCCACCTGGCTAGCTCCGATAGTACTTAACGATCCACGTGACCCGGAATAACCTAGGTTCCCCTATACGATCTTCGTTTAACTGACTTTTTGGCATTATGCAAGAAGAAATCGACGAGAGGACCGCACAGGAATCGTTAAATCAGTCCGTTTTTAAATAACACTTCTGTAAATAAGAAAACGAGTGTCGTAAATGATAAAAGGGCTACGTTCCCATCGGATGCCGAGTTTGCCAAGCCGCACAAACTATAGTCCGAAGGATGAGAGATTGTTAGGGGTGTTCCTTGCTCTTGTAACGCGCGGTTAATTCATGTGTACACGTATTGTATAACGTTTACCTTTCTCTCGTAAGGAGCAGTGTTCATCCTGAACTTATTATTGCTGTGTAATAATTATATTAGAGATGAAAAAATGACAAAAAAAGAACAAAAAGATTGAAGAAAATTGAGGAGGACAATGAAACAAGGTGATGTAGCGTTTGTATGACGCGACTTGAGTCGACACATTGTGATCCGGATCTTTCGTTCCGTATTGTTTGAATCTTTCGTTGTAAAATGATCGACTTGTATTATTTGAATGTATGCTCGTACACCTTGACCCTATAACGATGATTAATAAAATATTTTATGTCACTAACTGCCTGATGACATCGGAATCACAGTTCTCTGATAACGAATCATGAAAACGAACACTTTTACTATCTTTTAAGAAAACTGCCAGATCAAATCGATGATACGAAGATCCAAAATTGGAAAAGGCTAATCGACTGAAGACTAGCGAAATTAAAAAAGGATCAAGAATCATAGGAAAATGAAAACGACACGTACCATTTTTATAAAAATTAGCAGTATATTTTATTATATTTCTAATTAAGTAGAACTTTCCATTCGTTGAAAATTAGCCACGTTATTTTCTAGGGAATTCTGATATTTCAGTTTCGTTCATCGACTAGTTCCACGAGTATTTTTATAATTTCTTTGTAAGACTACTTTTCGTTCCACAAAATAATCCCTACTTTCCTTCGTTAGGATACTATAGTATACTCTTCTCTCCTCTGACCCCCAAATACCTCCAAATACGCCTGATCTCTCATAAAAAAAAGTTCATCCAAGATAATGGACCAAAATTTCTGCCCCAAAAGGGGGCAGAATTTTCCAAAAAGTTCACCGATTAATTGAAATTCGAGATAAGAGAGAACACCAATCGTCATCGATGCTTAATTGGTCAGGTAACCGCTCAGTTCCTCGTCAGATCGCTTGAAATCGACTAGGTAGCTGCAGCTGTGCACGGAATGGGGCGTTCTTTCTTTCGGGCTCAAAATCGAGCGCAAAGTGCCATCGCAATTCAGGTTCAAGGACATCTCCCTCCTGAGCTCCATGCATCGACCGACCTCGTAGTCCATATCGATCTCCTTGCCGGTTCGATTTTTGGTGAACAACAGCTCCAGGCTGTAAATAACGCTGACCAGCTCCTCCTCTAGCTGGGGATCGCAGGAAAAGGAGACCATACCCGGATCGCAACCGGGAGCGCCTGTTGAATCCATGAATAATTATGCGTTATTGCATCGTGTTTTGAATCGATAATTCACCGAGCGTTGGAGGCGCTCGAGGTCCTCATTTTTATATTTTTAATTAAAGAGTGGCGGCGAAGTGGGGCCTACTTAAACAAGTTTCTTGGGGGACCCTAGACAAAGGATCCTCGAGTATTACGATCTTGGATATTGTAACTAATTGCGAGTATTTAGGTATTACAAGTATCTACGATATTTAATAAGTATTATAATAAAATAGATATTACAGTGAATAGTTAATGATAATTAACAGCAACCAATTTGTGCCAATGTTTTAAATAATTTGTAATCACATCTGTGTTACCTAATGTCATTTTTAGTAATGACACGTGAACTGGATTAACTGGGATGGGCGTGTATCGATCATGCGAGCTACTTTTACGTGTTATGGTTTCTCCAAGGATTCTTTGATTATTAACGCATTCACTTCTTCGACTATCCTTAGAATTTTGTTTCGTAAATAAATGTGTAACCACGTAGCTATAATTGTCGTAGTCAAGTATGATTATAATTTTGAATTGTTAAAAATTTCGAATTCTCGCGAAGGTATGGCAATTTTGTATTTATTGTACAGGGTGTTTCAAAATCCACGCAAGATTTGAATTTCGCGCCATTTGAGTGGTAAAGTGTTGCCAACGAAAAGAAAATGGCAACTGAGAGTTGACAGTTCAGGGTTGTTAAAAATGGAGCGCTGCACGAAGGAACAACGCGTCTTCGTTGGTAATATTTACAATTTTTAGTTGAAGGCGTGTGTTTCCTGTCAAAATTACTTCCTGCGTGAATTTTGGGGCACCCATTATATAACCTTGGGTATCCTGCACCGTCTCCCAGCGAACTAGCGCCTCTTGCAAAGGTTTGTATAGCTGTCGTCGGTTAGGACAGCACCAGTTGGCCACTTTAGCATCCAATTGCACTCTGTCTTCGATGCCTAGCTGGCTCCAACTTAGGAACAGCTGCTTCAGTCGCGGCACTGTCATAGAACCCCATCATAAATACGCATCTATGACCAGTTTACACTCATCAGTGATCGACGTAGAATCGGTGTAATTAATAGTCGATATCGAAGAATTCGAAATCAGTGATGGAAAATGAATTACTATGTCACAGATCTCCATTTATTCGCGTAACAGAGCATCCAAAATATTTCAATTTATTGATATCATTCTAAATTCTTAGACCTACGTTTCCTTAATTATTCCTGGATACTGTACTTTCATGTTTCCAAAATTTCCAATAATATAAAATCTAAAGTGTTTTTAGATTTTAATTAATATATATATTATGATACATACTAACAAATAATTTTTATACAAAATTACTATCTGCTATTTGATTATTTATAAAGGAATTTGATATTTTAACCCACTGTGTGCCATAATTTCCATTTGATAATTGAAAAAGAAATTTATATAAATTTCTATAGTAAGGATTTCCAAATAGGCATTTCTCACTCATTAAAAAAATATTTTGAAAATAAATTTTTATCAATTATTATGTTTGAGATCATTGGTGATCACAATAAGTTAGGTTAGGTTATTTAATTTTACAAACTAACCTAAAAGACTAGAGATTATAAAAATTTCAAAAGGAAATTAGCAATTAGTATACTTTTCTATCCCCCTTCTAAGTCAATATTATTTATATATATATATATACTACCATAAAATTTGTGTTAAGATAATTGGGACCCAATGAAATTTCCAAAAATTACATTTCCACTATCCCTCAAGCAATATCATTGGATCACAAATGAACTCAAAGGTTTAAGTTAGGTTACCTAATTTCATTCAAAACTGCAAATCAACTTAAATCCATAGAATTGCATAAAAATTTCCAAAAAAGAAAATTAACAATTAATATACTTTATCTTACGTTTAAATCAACATAATTCATGCATATCATGATGTAATTCGTGTATGAGAAAAAAATAGGTTCAAAATCGAAGACGATATTGATTTGCCAGGATTTGAAATTTCATTTAAAATTTGATTCTTTTCTTTCTTATTCCATAAATGGAGTGCTGCATTTAAAATTCGCCAAGCATTCGCATTTTCTACAAAGAACAGGGCTGAATACAGACCTTCGGGTATCAAAACGAATATCGTGTCGCATATTTGCTCGAAGACAGACTCTTCCATCGATTCATCTGCGTCGTTCTCGTGGCTGTCGGTGATCGTGGATTTAGATTGCATCGCGCATTTTCAGCCCCGAGGGAATTCCTGTCATTTTGTCCACGACACGCGAGTGGAACGGAAAAAACAAAACGTCGCCACCTTTGTGGGCAACTTCACGAAAAAAGCAGTCACGATCGTTATCCCCGGGCCTCCATCGCGTTCACCATTGATCGAAAATTCATCATCTCCATGTCTACGAATAACATTCGCATGAAATCGTTCGTAAAATCCCGATCACGAAAATTCATTATGAATTTACAACGAATTTATTTACGTCGCACGCCTCGTCCGAACATACCGAATAACGAACCTTTTATTTACCGTCCGATTGCGTATATCGATTGTCATATCGTTCGTTAATTTTGTTTCTCTTACAACTTTTTTAGATTAACGTATTATTCGCGTATTTGCAAACGAATTGTTATCAATCTTTTATGTCGCATGTTTTTTAGGTTAGGATGGAATTTTAAAGATGCAGAAGTTCTTCCACTGTAAATATACTTGATAATGGAAAACCGTGAAGAATCGAGAGTAAGATTATATTATTAAAGTGAATTTTATAGGTTATGCGAAATTTAACCGATTGAATGTAGCGTTGAGTGTAAACGAACCTTCAAATCACAGACACGAACCTTCAGGGTTCGTGTCTATTCTAAACACAATTGTCGCAATAACTTGACTACGTTCTATCGAAAAATTAATTAATTCCGTATTCGAAAAGAACTTCATTAAGCAAATTGAAAAATGTTAAAAAGAATATTTACTCCCAAAAAAGGATTTTTCATGTTCCAAAGGGAAATTGTTTAATCGAAAGAACGATTGTTTTGATTCACGTCCGTGTGACGCCTTGAGGTTTGAAAGGTTCCAAAATGGAGGAGGAGGAGTACATGAGCACCGAGTTGCAGAGAATTCTCGAGGAATTCACGAGAATTAAAGACGTGCGGCAAATTTGTTAATTATATTTTAATTATAAATATCTTCATTTTCTTTCTCTATTTTTCTCTACTCAAATCTTTGTAATCTTTCAAAAATCGATAGGCGTATCTGGCGTTGAAAGTTTACAGCGAAACACAGGAGGAGGCATTGTCGATTGAGAAACATCGTTCTGAGAAATTGAGGGAGAATTTGGAGAAACTTTCCAACACTTTCTTCCTCCTCGAGAAAAGGTACAAATCCAACGTGGAGAAATTGCAGGCTGAGAATGGAAATTTTCGAAAAATGATCGAAGAATTGGGAGAGCAGTGCGAGCATCTGCGTCTCGTCAACGCTGATCGCAATGGATCGGAATAAATAAATCGATCGATTTTCATTACGATTTTGATCGATCGTTTTGCATTGCAATTTTAATCGATTAGAATGCACGCGATAATTCAGTATTGTTATCATACATATCTAGAGGAAATTACCGAGCAGCTTATCATCCATCGTTACGAGATATTAGTTGAGAGTTATCGGTTCTGTTATCACATAAGCTGTTACACAGATTTGTCATTTATTAGAATTGCTTTCTTATCGATCAATCAGTTTAAAGTTCAGTGTTTGCGATCCTCCATATGCGATTCGCGTGATTGCCCATGTAAAATTTCCGGCTTATTTACACATACTCTGGATGTTTATGCAATTAAGTATTTTTATACAAGATTGAAAGTTGGATTGAATTTGTTTATTTTCATATAATTTTTTCGTTTCTTCGATACTTCAGTTTTGTTAATTACATTTTCTTTTTGTGTCGTTTAATTGTGTCGAATTGATTAACGTAGTATTTACTCGATAATGTATATTTGCGTATGTTCTCACTCTTAGTATACTTTATTTGTTTTTTAATATTTGAGAATTCGGTAAATAATATCGAATATTACAAAATAAATATGGTAGACATATACTAGTACGTACCTTTGATATTGATAGTTTATACCTCTTTGTAAATATATTTTCTATTAGTCAATTAATATAAAATTTCGTATACTATATTTTATATATTATTATTATATAATAAGTAATTGAAATTATATTATTATATAATTTTATATATATTAATTTATATAATAAGTAATATATATATATATATATATATATATATA
>NW_016909634.1:2319238-2371994 GCF_001483705.2 Eufriesea mexicana
TATTATATAATTTTATATATATTAGTTTATATAATAAGTAATATATATATAATGTATAATATATAGAATATTGTACATAATGTTGTGTCATGTAAGATATATTAAATATTGCATATAATATTACATTGTATAAAATATATTTAATTATATATACAATGTTACATCTATATATAGTATACTTATATGTAGTACATAATAAAGTATATTTTATATTATACATAAAATTGTATAATAGAGAATATATTAGGCATTATATATATACATCATTAAATATTGTATATCGTGCCATTTACATATTTTATCAAAATATTTCGACACATTTTAAGTGCTTTAGTAGAAACCTTATCTCTTATCGGTTATTACTTATCAGTTGTTACCAGTTATCGATCTATCAATTTAGCATTTATTCAAATTCATTAATCGTTCGTGCAATTATTTACCATTTATTCCATATCGAAATTATTAAATTACTTTCGACGCAGTATGCAGATTGCAAGACGAAGTGGAAATTTTGAAATCACAGTTAGCCATGCAGGAGGAAAAGCAAAACGAAGACATTGCTGTGCTGAAGCAGCAACACGCAGACGAAATACAGAGGTATAAAATGTTGCTGCAGAACGCGAAACAGGGCTCCATTTCCGTAATTAAATATTTACAACTGTCCAAATTAAATGACTTAGAAATTATTTAAAAAACATATATATATATTTATATATGCTTTCTTCTCAATCAGAGTAAACCTGCAAAAAGAGGACGACCAAAGAATTCAGAGAAACGTAAAAAAAATACCTCGTACTTTAGGTACTTTTTAATTACCTTTTAATTAATGTAATTAATTCATCTTGCAATGAATTAGAATTCGTTTCATTTAATTTATTCGGTGCTTTATTTAATTTGGTAGTATGATGTGTGTCTTATAGATGGCCAGAATTGGACATAACAAGAGCGAATGTCACGCCTATGGAAAATGAGGTGGAAACCGGAAATGGTGACAGTAGAGCAAAGAAAAGGAAATTATTCCACGAAGACAGGGAAATTGTAGTGGATATTCCGTAAAATATACGCGATTTATCGTGTCGACGTTCAAGACAAAATTAATGGAGCGTTTATTAAACATTCTGAATAATGTAAGATACATTAATTTACTCGCGAAGTTGGCTACTGATTTTCCTATACTCGAGTAAATCAAACTAAGAATAATTTTTGGTTCGATTCTAAAGTTCTTAAATAATATACATATATAATACATAAATAATCGATGACGTTTACAAGTATGAGGGATACATTTAAGAAATGCTCGATGTCTTCTTCGTCGAGGTAAAAATGATCGGCGATTATTTACTGATCTTTCGATTCAATGAGTTCCAGCTGTTCGTGTAATCGATTTTTAAATGTCCATACGTGTTAAGATCGAGTTGAGGTGGTGGAACAATTTGCACCATGTACTTCTCTTGCTCCATTGATGGATAATCTTGCTGTGTATGATAATCCGGAACATCTGGAGGAAAATGCATACTAAAATTAGAACGAAAATAACAGTTGTAAAAATAGATCGTACGAAATTTTCCAAACAATTTTTAAATACGAAAAACAACGATATTTCAAATTATGAGTTAAGATAGGATAATTAAAATTAGGCAACTTAATAGTAAATTTAATAATTGATCAATTAATCACAGTTATATTATATCATACCAATAATTGTATATTAATCATTTAACAATTAATCGATAATTAATTTTTCAATTAGAAGTTGGAAAATATATTAATACGAAATTTTCTAAACAATTTTTGAATACGAAGAACTTCGATATCTCAAATTATGAATTAAGACAAGATAATTAGAATTGGGTAACTCGATAATAAATTTAATAATTGATCAATTAATCACAGTTATATTATAAACCAATAATTAATAGCAAAAATAATATTATGTACCAATAATTGTGTATTAATCATTTAACAATTAATCGATAATTAATTTTTAATTTAATTAGAAGTTGGAAAATATATTAATACGAATCTAGAAGTCTGCAAATTGTAAAAAATTAAGGTATCCCTAATTTCCTACCTAATTCTATAGAATCCATTGGTGGAAGGCTAGTGTCGACGTTAGACCTGAAAAACGAAATAAAGGAAAAAATCATACGATAGAAAAAGGAAAGCAATGAAAATTCTTCGCTAAATATACCTATGAAGCTCTCTCATGGACGTTGATTTGCACCTGTGTCTAAATCGCCTGTGGTCTTCCATGAACTCACCGTGTCTCACATCTGAAATATCGAAAAACCGATTGAAAAGATCGCCAAAATAGATTATCGAGCGGAACCACTTGGAAGCAACAAACAATATCCCTTTCAATTATTTACGAGGAGAAAGTCCATGATAAAATTTCACACGATTCTCTTAATAAAAGCAACTTTCTCGAAGCTTAAAAACATCGATCTTCCTGTTGCTTATCGGACAGAGGATCGATTGTATCAGGTTCTTTCATAAATAACGTCTCGTTTGCATAGATAACTGTAAAACGTGAATAAAATGTTATTTTCCTAGGACTGTGTCACTCTTTCTATCATTTTTTAACTCTTTCCTCGAAAAATTCTGCAGACTTTGGTGGAAAAATTCAAATCCTAGGAATTTATAGCTTCTTCGCGGTATTGCATCTTTTACTGTTTACAAATTATTGTAATTGTTGAACATAAGATACGTCTTAACATATATACAAAAATCAGTCTCTTAGGGAAATAGATATATCTCTGATCTATTCGCAGAAGAGGTTTCGTGAAGAAAACACTTCACGCTAAGAGTTAGGGGAGTTAGGGTTACTAAAAATTAGGGGACCAGGACGAGCTGCATTCGCATACCCTTTTTCTTCACTCTAATTTTGACTCTCCATGCGAACAGTCAGAATACTTAAGATATACCTTGCTTAGGATAGAATAAAGAAAATTGTAAAATAAAGATAGTTATTTCTTTTTACCCATAATCCCAATAGTAACGATGAGAAGAAACGATAATTTGTCAATGTAAATTCGGAAAAATAGATTCGGTGGTGTAATAATAACAAATTGTACGGTTCCAGTTTACCTAATACCGTTTCTAATGTGTCCGTTTATTAACATTATGAAACAGCATAACTTTCCAATTCATTAGTCTCGATCGTTTTTCTGCTGATACTACTCGCTAGAATTCTAATCGATTTGCAGTGCGTTCAAATTTCTAATTGCTGTGAACTTCCCGTTACAGTTTAATTTTTAAAGTAATATTAGAAATCAATCCGTCTGTTTCCGATATTTATAAATATATTGCTTTCAATTTTATTTGGAAGTAAATTTATTATTTTTTAAATAAATGAATTTAGGAATTTAAAAGTGCATTATAAGAAATAACGATACTTATAGTAACTAATAAGTAACATAATAACTATAAAGTGACGTAATAATATGAACCATGATATAAAAAAAGTTAAAAAATGGATTAATAATAAAAATAACCATTTTGTAAGTGTCCCCGGTTATATGGCCGCGATAAACAGTACTGCGGTCATATACGTGGAGAATACTGTACAATATATGTAATTTGTCAGCGGGTCGTTGCCATAATTTAATAAACCGCGTAAAATATCGTCGGGTTGACAAATCGTGCATATGTATACACACACAAATTCAGCGTTCCCTCTACGGTGTTTTTGTGACGGTATTGCTATAGCAATCTCTCTGTACAGCTCTCATATACTTGCAATTTCTCTCACGAATATGCAACCCCACCATTACTCAATTACACAATGTCACCCATGCGAAATCGCAACATCACGTCTTTCATCTGCTCCGAGCCTAATACATTAACCCATTATGGCTGTCTGTCTGTGTATAAACAGACTACCAACACGAATTCCAAACTCTGGTACAAATTTTCACCACAGCAACTTATTTTACCCTCACATTAAATTTCTTAAACGAAACTTAGTCAATCCAAAGTACATTTTTATACAAACACAGACCCATTCACGAAGAATTAACACAATCGAGATAATTTCTCAAAATCGCTCGAAATTAAGCCTTAAATTCCTCGAAGTTACTCCGATGGCCAAAAAATTTCCTCTCGTTGTACTTTCATTAGATATTTATTTCTAAAAGAGTATAAAACATTCTCTATAATGAAAATGAAGGTCTCAGGTCCGATCCCTGAATTTTTAATCCCCCGGAGGGATTAATCGGTGGGTAGGTTCACCTGGTCCGAGGTCTCATGACATAATCCCGGCTAAAAGTATTAATTTACGACCTTGCCAAGTCGTGGCCCGTATGATACCGTGAAAAAGTTCCACTTGGTTACGTGTTCTAGGAATGGAGGCTTATTTTCCAGGGAAACTAGCTGCAGATCGCTCATCGTCAGGTATACTGGTCCCGTTGGTTCGATCGGGTAATCCCGCTGATTAACGACCAGTTACGTGGAGGTCTTCGCGTTTAATAGGCTTGACTTTAATCCGCTGGCAATCGAACAGGCAGATTCGACGCCCACCAACGCCTTCGTCTGCTTTTCCTCGCGACGGGCTCGCAGGGTCGCGGGATTCGGAACGAGGACGTGGAAATCGCTCACGATGACACGTGCAATTTCGTTCAGACGATCACTGGCTCGGCTGAGAGAGTTTGCTGCCTTTTTCTGGAATTTTTTAAGCGAATGGTTCAGACTCTGGAGAGAGGAGAGTTTCTTCCCTGTCTATTCCCGAGAGGCTAGTTGTTTGATGACAGACGTCGATTTGGCAGGTTGGACACGCGTGTTACGGAATTATTTAGAAAGCCGAGGAATTAACATCGAATTGGGAACATTTTTCAGAGGAAATTGTACGATTTTCCGACGATGTAGGAAAGTAGGATCGAACTGATGGATGGTAGAAGAGAGCGAGTAAGAGTAACTGGCGAAGATGAGAAAATGAAGTTAGAAGTTCCATTTAAATTTCCCTTTATGAAGTTGAATGAATGACAGAATATTTATATATTTTGATTGCTAAATTCTCCTGTGAAATGTATAGAGTGCTGTCATTATATCATGATACGTGCTAAATTAAAACTGTGATTCGCGTCTATTTTGCATGCAAATATATTCTACCGCTGTATTTACTTTACCTATTTAAAAAAAAAAATACTTATAATAGTCATTTATGCGAAGTGTTAAGATAAATAATAATAATAATAACAACAACAACAACGACAATAATAATAGTGATGATGATAATGATGATGATGATAATAATAATAATAATAATAATAATAATATAGACAATAATAATAAGAAGAAGAAGAAGAATAATAATACAATAAAATGTCACAAGTATAAAAATAAAATTTATTAATTTTTCTATATTGTTTACTAATATTTGAGATATTCGAAAGAATGTGCGGTTAGTCTAGAATAAGTATTAATATTGAGAATTCAATATTATTATTACTAATAGACTAGAAACTTGCAAGAAATAGCATAGAAAAATTTATCGTCGAAAAAGAAAAGAAATGTTATAAACAAAGGTCCATAACGTTATTGAATAAATGATCAAAATGGCGGAAACAATGGATGCATATGTCATTTGACAGAATTAGAATATTATCTGAGAAATTTCCTAAAATTTCATTGGTATTTTTTCTCATTTTGAACTTTTTTTTGAACTTTTTAAGGTTAGGGAACAGTAACTTACTTTCTTATCCAATTTAAGCTAGCGTTAATTATACGAAGGAAGAAAACAACGAAGAGAATTACAAACAAGCACGCTATGGACGTGAGGAATAAAAAGGAAAACATTCTTCAATCATTTTCCCTATATTGGCAATAGCGAAGATTAGATTCGATGTAACTTTTCGATGACTGTCATTTCCACTGGCCTTCATTTCGCGGTCGAAGTTGCCCGAATGAAGTTGTCGTTGTATCGAGAATCTATTTTGTTCGCAGGTGAAAGCAGAGGCGTTCGAAAGCCGCTGAAAAATGATGATAATTACGTGTCGAAGTCGTGCGAGGACGCTCGCGACACTAGCGCTGCGTGTGATGATCCAACGAGGCGATAGGGACTTTCTAGGACACGATAGAAATCGTGTTCGAGTTATTGCAACGTGTGACGAACCTCGGCAATATTCTTACGACAGGCTTTTGTATTGGCAATCGTTCTACTGCAGTGAAATCGATTAATTCATTTCAATTGCCTTTATCACTTTTCCAACATCGGTGTAGGAGGTTACTAGTCAATAGTCGTCAATAAATGATGTCCAATTCGGTAAGTCCTATTAAATTTCGATGCAAGAAATATAGACATAAATAGAAAAATATTTTTAAATAATATATAACACGAATACCATAATTAAAAATAGGTTGCTATAAGAATATTAATTAATTTGGTAAAATGTACCGATTATTTAATATCTCCTTCGTGAAATTCGTGGAAATCGTTTAAAGTTGTATCGATTTTTTGGATCATAGGTGAAGTCGAAGATTTCTCGTATCTAGGTTAAGTTAACGCTATTATGGTTACACAGGGAATAGAAATAAAAATGGATCCGAGACTTTTGAATCATGGTACATATTTAAGGAAATACAAAAATATTTATTTCCTTAAACAGTAATATAAAATTTGGATAGATATAATAAACTACGAAAATTTGTTTTTGCGTTTACAATGTGTATTTATATTCGTGAATCCATTGTTATTCAGGACAAGGTTGAAAATCGTTTTTTTCTAACCTATAATTTTTCGAGTGCAGCAAAAAACCTTACGTTGCAAAGATTTCACGTAATAAAACTTTCGATTAGAAAATTTACGATTCCCTTTTACCGTTCAGTCGCTTATAATCAATTCCATTTCTACCAGTCACTTTCAAGACACACCCAAGCTGTGTAACCATGCGAAAGATTTCAATGAACTGTTACAATCACTCGTGACCGAATGCATTATGTTCTAAAATAATAGAACATTCCGATGCACTGATATTTTACTAGATTTTATTTCATTCGCTTGAAACAATAACACTGTTTATCACACGTTTAGACTGAAAAATATATTAATGTAATTATATATTTGCAAAAAAGATATATTAATTGACCACAATAATTATAGATATGATAATAAATTGTGTAACAGTATTATGGTTAAGTATAAAATTAATTTAACGATGGATATTGTTAGTATCCTTAAGTAGGTTAAAATGCAGGCTAAATAGGAAAATGGACTCGCACCGTTTGAAGGAAGAAACGGTTCGTTTGGTGCCATCGGCAAGGTCCAGTTCCTCGTTACTTGACCATTAATGGAATTCTTGAACCAGACCCGAAACGGAAGTGCGTTCTTTAATCAAACGCATCGGCACGTGCAGCGCCATTGCAATGCACCAGTTACATAACCTCTTCGATTCGTAACCAAGTTGCTGCGTGCAGGAATATCAATTAACGGACCGAGATCGGTGAAGAGAAAACGCACCCGACCACGACCTGTGGTTTTCAATCACGCGATCTCTGGCTTTACTTAGAGTTAAGTATAGCCTGAGTTACGTGTGTTCCTAATTTTTAACAACTTCAAGGAAGAGAGATTCTTTAGGTTAGGTAGCTTATTTAGGTTTGACGTTACAGTTACATCATTAATACAGACGTAAGGGTAAATCGAAGTTACATAGGAATTTTCAATATGACGTATTAGGTTAGAATAAAACTTCCTGTGATAGGAACATGATTTGTAAGATTAGAGGACAGAGTGCAACTGGCATGTAATTATTAAAATGATTAGAAATTACTAATTTAATTGGTGAGATGTAACGAATGTATAATAATGATATAGTGATATTATTTGGATAAGCTTGAAAGTTGGGCCAGGAGAAATCTACAGGAAATGATGATACAAATCATTTTGTTTATTTGATTTATAATTCTAGAGTCTTGAGAGGAATTTAATGCATATCTAAAGTGTTTCAAGATGTTTATCTTCCTGTGAGACATGTTTCCAATTTCACAGCAGAAAAAAATAAACGGTATACCCGGAAAATACGTTGAGCTAAATATCGACTGGTGAAAGCGAGTGAAAATCGGTATCACGGTTTTCTAATCGTGTATGTCGGGTTGGTATAATTATAGGCGTGATTGTGGGCCTAGAACTTCTGTTTTCAAGGTTCAAATCAAAGTAGAACATACCTTGTGCAAGACTTGTTAGAGGCCTGATTCTAATGCAGTGTTAATGTTGAATATTCTCATTGCTGAAAATATTAAAATAGTATGTGAATGTATTAAACATAGAGTGCAGTATTACCTGAAATAAGGCACAAAGGAATCTGAATGCTCAGAGATCATAGATTATTAAAAGTGATTTAACGTCAAGCCTATCTTTGAGAAGTATCATTTGTTTTTAATCGTATAATCATAGTAAGACCTTTCATGTTCAACAATAGACTAACATGAGATAGATAATCACTAGGGAATTATCTATCATAGAACCAGTTATTGAAGCAATATAACATATAAGTCAGAGAACTGTTCCAGCTACTAAGGACTGGTATTCAGCATTTATTCAGCAGTATTAAAATGGACTAGATATGGACTATCCTATGAGAGAAAATGAACTACATAATGGATAGTTGTTAAACTAGAGTAACGATGATAGTACAAAAACTAAATTAGGTATAAAAATTGTTTAGGACAAAAGTGGTACGTACCATAATGAACCATCTTTCAATAAACTATATATCAAAGTCATCCTACTCATACACCACAGAATTAGCTATGCAATTAAATTACTTACATTCTGAAGTAACCAGTAGACAAACTATCTGTCAAAGAATGACATATCAAAAATTACTCTTCAGAAATTGAATTAACAGTGGAATATTTATCAAAGCTCATTAGGTTCTACAGAACTAACTTTTACTAAAATAAGCTACCTGTCAAAGTTGATCACAGAATTCACTATATAACTGATTATAATTGATCATAAATTGAATCAACGATGGAATATCTATCAAAGTGTATTAAGTTCCACAGAACTAACTTACCAAAATAAGTTATCTGTTTAAGATCTGTTGATCTGAAAATTGACTATATGACTGATCACGAGCAAGTTATTTATCAAAATACTTCCACTGTCAAAGTAGCTAATCTACCAAAGAAATACTTCACAAAATAAGGTAACTTTTCTCTTGAGAACAATTTCTGTTGTTTCCGTCTCCAATTCACTTTAGAGGCCCCGATTCGATGGGTGGTGAGGACCGTCAGGGAAAAAGCAATTAATCTTACCAGAGAGAGGCGCGTAGACCGGAAACGGGGCGACGTAATCCGGTACCTCGTCCTCATAGATTGGCTGATGATAGTAGCAACTATTGTTCGTCGGTCTGGCTGGTCCACAATACAATTCTTCCACGAAAGCAGGCGCGTCGTAGCCAGGCTCTTTCACCGACGACGTGTACCTGCAACGTTTGTCAACTCCTTTTGCCATTTACATGCTAAATTACTGTTTCTAACCTCAAACGTGAAAACGTATTATCTTAAATAATTTGCAACGATTCTATTATTTTCTAAAATAATTTTTTATACTTAAGTAGTAAATCTAAATAAACTAATAACTAGGTAATAACTTATAGTCAAAAACAAAATACAAATTTGTGCAATTTTTTAATTATCTCCTGTATTATACTATGAGAGGAGTCGGTTTAATCTCATCATGGAGGACGATTAAATCATACTATTCAACAACAAGGTACTCTCCTAACTTTCATGGTTTACACCACTTTCATTTTTAGAGATTTGTACGATCTTCTAATCACTTTGAATGTTGATGTATTTGGGAGAAAGTTTATTAAAATTGAATCGTTTAATAAGTAACACCAGATCGCTTAAATATTTTGAGGTTATCTTTCGGTCGCTGCACTTCTGGTCATTTCCAGAAGCTTGTACGATTTTCTAATTACTTTGGATGTTGATGTATTTGGGTGAAAGTTTATTAAAATTGAATCGTTTAATAAATAACATCAGAAGGTAGCACACCAAGCACAATTTAGACAGACATTTTGAGGTTATCTTTCGGTCGCTGCGTTTCTAGCCAAACGACAGTGATTAATTTTCAAACTAAGAAATTCTGTAATTAGACGAATTTCTGAATTAAATTAAAGAAAGCGGATACATTCTTAATCTGGAACAGGTTAAAATCAAAATATAAAACTGCCTGTACACCTATTTGTAAATCTAGTTACACGATATTCGTCAGTTCGTTAATCCTTAAATCAACACTCAGAGATGGCCATTTAAAGGCAAGTTACACTTCGTACCGTCAGCAATCTTACGTCTATTGGTAGCTTAGGGTGTTTTTTCATCAAATTAGCTGGCGACGCGAAACGACTCTATGGATTTCGCCTTTCACCACGCTCGATCCGAATGATCGATTTAAACGGCGTTACGGGGTTCAATGCACCACGTTGGATCGCTGATGGATGCCTATTACGATTAAAGGAAGTGTCTCTTTCCGGCAATTAAATTGCCTTGTAACTGTGTCTCGTGCTGGCTGGAACTTCTAGTTGCGCAATTTTTCCACACGTGTCTTTTGTCTTTCTCTCCTTTTCCTTCCCTTGAGCACCAGGATAATTCAATTTCATTGGAATTTTAATAAATTCTTTCAATTTTCGTATGGTATCTTTTCGTGCCTACTATATGTATCTAGATAAGTACCTAATATATACCTAATATAGGCATTCCTATATTTCTATTCCTTTTGAAAGTTATACAGGTCCTCGGAATTCCTTCAAAATATTATTTATGAATTATTTAGTTGTCCAAAAAATTAAATTAAAGGTTTCGAAATGGGGGAGAAAATTATATAATAATTCATAAATAATACACGTTGCGTGGTATATAAAAATGGTATCTTTGAATATAACGTAATGAAAATTCGATCAGTGATGAACATGTTAAGTTTTATTGCATAATCAGTATTACGTTTTGTTGTGCACTATGCAAGACCAATTAAACCGTCAAATGCAGCGATTAAGAAAAAATATTCAAAATTCGTGATTAAGAAATGCTTGGTAATTCCGATTTATCTACTCTACTGCACAATTTTCTTGAATAATAATGAATCGGGTATGTTAGTATAATTTTAGCCAAAGTAAACAAGTAATAAATGTTTCTGAAATATTTTAACCCCTAAACAAAATTCTATAAATATAAGCGTTATTATATTATTTGACAAAATATCAATTCGATGTACATAAGTAAAAATAAATTCAAATTTTCTCAAATTTCACGAGTAACCTTCCGAGGAACCAAATCTAATATAATATTATTAATTTTCCAATTCTGATTTCAATCAACCATAATTATTCTCTTAATTTTGCACTAATAATTTAACTCTCTTTGCTTTAAATTAGTTAACATAATTGCTCGCCGAATTTTTATTTTTTTACAGTTTCTGTTATTCGTAGTTCTCACGAATTTTTTGTGTGGGTATTTAAAAAAAAAAAGAAAGAAAGAAGGTGAAATAAAAGGTATTTCGAGAACCGTGTTTCCTTGGTCCGTCGAGTGAAGGTGCGCGAAGTTTAATAAATATTACCACGAGAGAGCAATGCTCAAGAACACAAAGCCCTACTTCGTACCCACTGATACGATCTTTCTCAAAGCAAATTACAAAGCATGGAAATATGTATTGGGTTAAACAGACTGTGAACGAAAAAAAGACGAAAGGATATCACGCTTGTAAACAGCGCAAGTTCGCTTGTGTAACCCCTTCGAGGGATCGATGATTAGGCGTTTCGTATCGAAAACTTGAACGTGATTAACGAAGTCGTTAACTCGAAATTTCCCTTCAATTTTTCTATAACAATCTATCGTAAAAAATGAAACAATGCCGAAAGTTCGGAAAATTTCACTGATTTTTAAATCGTCGTAAAAATAAGAAAGTTTGATTGTTATATTTGGATCATTTAATTCAACGAGATTCGTTTGATCGATAAGCAACTTCACTTGTAAGTTCAAGTATCAACTGCTTATTAAGCTTAACTGCCAGTCTTCTCGGTCGATTAATCAGAGTCATTAGATTTGAATTACCAGCCTTGCTGCTTGATTAACATTCCTAGTTTAATATTGCGAAACGACACCAATCCTCTCGAATCAGTTGCTAGACAATCGACTATAAATACGAGTGTCGTAATACGAGTATTAAAATATCCGTATCTGTTATTTAAATTTTAATTCAGATCTCTAAACAGTGTGCATATTGACGCAAAGATGCACGAATCCTTAATTCCGCTGTTGCAGTAGTCAACAACGCCACCACGCAGAAGGCGCTAGTTCTCGTTGAACTACCTAACAAGTTAAACTGCGTTGGGTATGGTCAGTGTCTCAACAAACAGCTACTTAAACATTCTCCGTGTGCTGTTGACCCTATGACTGCTTATTGACCATGATTATAATCTAATTGGATAACCTCGACCATGTACTTTTGCGTAATCAGATTTTCCCCTAGACCTCGTCTAGGTACTTTTCTAATCTAACCTACAATTACACGTATATATAATAACATTATAAGAATATTACGAAATATTGTAAATATTATTCCGAACTCGATTCTTCTTTTTCTTTTCAGAAATTTTTTTGGTTATGTCGACGAAGGATATTTTTAGAAATATTTTTGTAATAATTGCGTAGTATAATATATTAAGATCTAACCGGATTTGGCTAATCAAGGTGCCAATTTGGCCTCGAAATTTGGTCACGACCACTCACCAATATTCAGAGTGTGCACGTGTCTCCTGGGACAGCCGGTAGGCGGGGCGTCGGTGGTGTCGCGGCGTCTGTTGCGCCAGGCCAGCGACGCTATGACGACGCAGGTATGCATAGTTCTCGAGGTCCCACGGATCGACGTAGTGTCTGCTGGCACTTCCGGAGCTGCAAGCGTCTCCAGAGCTGCCAACGGAAGCGGAGTGCTGGGAACCGACCGAGTCCCAGTATATCGATGACTCTGCTGGCATCTTCATCTTCCCCTTGTTTCCCTTGAACCTTCGTTTCAGCTCCGTTATGAAATGCAATCTTCCTCGCGAAATTTCCACGAGAAACTTTGTATCAAAACGCTTTATATCCCTTTATAGAAAACTCAAAGCTTCCTTTTAATGCCAAATTTTGCGAACGAATCGTTAGATTTGTGTCATCTTCTGCGTTGACACTGTATTCCCCAAGCACCGAGTTGTAAATAATTTTTTTTACCAGAATCAAAGCAAGGTTGCCACAGTTTTGGAAGCCCAGGATTAAATGAAACAGAAGATTAAGTCAAACGGGACAAAATTTTTGCTGTATATCTGTCTTCTGGAGTACAAATTCGATTATTTTGAGTCAAGAATGACGATTCGAATTGAAGTTTCGCACTGTCGAGATGAAAATAAAGTTCGTTTTGTTTTCACACGTGAAGAGCACCGTAAAAATCACACTTGGTGACGCGAGGCTTCAAATCTCGTTCGTTCGAGACGCGTTCGCAATGACAGCGAGCTTGTCCGTTTCCGGTCGGTCGAGGAGGCGCATTGTGCGCGGCGCGAGCACGATTTCCCTTCTGGATCCGTTCGGCCAGCCTCGAACCATGAGGTTCACTGTTTTCCTCTCCTACTACCGACAGGTAGATCTCTTGGAAGACAAGTGAAACCGAAGACTTTCACGCCTGCGCTACCCCACCTTCTTCTGGAGCTGGTGCATCGAGTTGCTGCACCTGTAATTGCCTGTGCAACTGCGTTTTTAGACTATGGGATTGTAATATGGTAATTAAAATTCGATGAAAGTTTCCAGAGATTTTAGACAAGTTTGATAAATCTCGCTTGAAATTGAGAAAAGTCGAGTGAAGATGGTTTCTAAAGTGTATCAAGAGTTAGGTGTATTAATAAACGTTTTGATTAGGAAAGTATAAAATGAACTGCCAGTGAAATTGATTTTGGTAATAGCTTCAGTGATTGATAGTAAATCATTTGTAATTTTACCAATGACTGATTTTACTAGATAATTTTACTGGAAATTACATAATGTAGGAATAGCAAGTAACCATAAGTGTCACTAAGTATATAAATTGAGTAAACATAAATTTACCTGTTTATTCAGAATTTATGATAATACCCAGGTTTCGGATTCATACATGCAAATCTTGGACATAATGTATTTATTTAGACGTAAGTAGGTAGAACAAGACGTGATACTTCTTGATGTACGTTTCAGACTTTTTAAATTTATTGTACTCCTCAATTACAGAAAATTGTACACAGACTTCGTATCGTTTTACAGCATTTTCAATTTAATTCATATCGTTGAAAGGTTTGTCTCTTTTAGATAAATCAGTCTGAACCTAGTTCCTGATGTGAACCTAGGAGAATTAGGTTTCTTAAAAATAGTCTTGTCTTATTCACAGGATGTTCTTAAATATCTATTGCTTTCTTGGGTTTTTTGCACTTTTCGTGTAGAAAAGAACCTTTATGCCAAAGGATTAGTATTGAAAGAGGTATCTCACTTTTCCAAACCTGCTATTGCTTACACGAAGATTTGTATCCTTTCGATACATTAAAGTAGGACAAAATGGAAATTACATTGCATATGGTTTCAGTAATCTTTATTAAGAAATATACTTCTAGCCATTTCTATTTTATTCCTTAAAAGGGGGCAGCCTATAAATTAATTTGCAGGATTAATCAGTATGCTGATACAAGTGCTATAGAAAAGTGAACATTTTCCTTTCTCCCCAGTACGGTAGAACAAAATAGAAGGCAGATTACATAGATTTTTAGTAATTTTCCCTTAGAAATAAGCGAAGTAATCACCAAAATTGTTACATATTCCTATTTCATTTTTCAAAAACGAGATATATATATTAATTTCAAAATTGAACAATATGCTCAATTAATTATTACGCTAAAACCAATGTCTTCCTTTTGATACACTCCTGTAGGATAACATAGATGGTAAATTACACACGTTTCGAATAACCTTCGTTTAAAAATAAATTATATAGTCATTCAAACCTCTAGACACATCTATTTCGTTTCTCAAGAAGAAACAGCTATAAATCAACTGCAAACTTGAACCATACGCTCAATCAGCTACTGCTGTCACTTCTGAAAAGTGTCCCTAACGAAAGAACCATCGAGTCGACATTCCACCGACCACTGATTATTTCTTTTAACCGCAACTCGAACTTCCCATACGTGCCAAACAATTGCGCAATAAAACTTTCATCGGCCTTTTCGAGAAACGATCGTCAACCCGATTCCGTTTAATTGTATCGAACAGAGACCTGTGCCACGATACCTCGGGCGAGTCAATTAAATCGTGTTGCTGGCGCGTTTCTGCGGGGACAGATGGCGCTGCGCGCGCCGAACCGACACGACTGGCACGAGATTGCGCAACAAGCGGTCCCAGAATGCAACGTATAAGGCTTTCTTAACGGAATTCGATATTTTAACTAATCGTACGATACCACTGATTCTTATCCGTCTATTCCTACTCGCTTCTCGCAGTTTAAGCCCCCGTTTAACCGTGTACAAAAATAAGAGACGATAGTTGAGGGAAAAAATAAATAAAGTCACGATGAAATCAGTATACAAAATATAATTAATCGGCACATTTAATACAATCGAAGGTTCAATTAATCACAAGGCAGCTGTAAAAATAATAACGCTACGATCACAAATGAACAGCAGTGGGTGCTGGTTAAAAACTAATTAGAATTACAAGGTCGAGCCGAAGGTTCTTTCGATAATCACAAATAAACAGCCAAGAGAAGCCGAAATAAGCGGCTGATAGATTTTTCTTCGTCGTTTCAACAGCGAGGGGCGGTCAGGTGATAAGCTTCGTCTCTTGAGGGATACTGGCACATGTTTACAGGTTTAGTCTTTCTTCTTTCATTCAAAATTCCGTGTTATTACTACGAACATTGTCGCGAATAAATACTCGCGAGTGTATCAAAATCCTTTCACGAATAATCGGCCTTAACCCCTTTGCCTTACAGTTTTATTTACGATCTCGAGCAGCGTGGCGAGTGACATGTCTCTTATGCGCTAGGACAAACAACCGTTTAGCTTTTATTGGCTGGGTCTACAAGTAGACCACGAGTACCGCCGGTATTTGTTTACTTTGAACCGTGAAAGCGTGCACGAACTTACATTGTCCGCGGACAGTCGGTGAAATTCTGTACAGCTCGAATACGCAACGCATAATACGCTATATTATACCGCATATGCGACGCTTAGTATAAGACACGCGACTATCTACAGACAATGCGTATGTGCCTGCACACGCCCTAACCCCATTAGCTGCTATGGTCTCCATTTAGTCTCCATTCAGATAAAAAGAAATCTACGCTAATTTCAGAACGTTGATTGCGATTCCGGAATTAGAACTTTTATTTACGCGAAAAGAAACGCGTGCAAGGGTGTTTCCTTGGGAACAGTGGAATATTTCATAAGGAGTCGTATCTGTTAATAATATGTTTTCACGAGAGTGGCTTGATACGAATATCGTGCAGTACATATTATTTTTCTCACCGAATAGGCGTCAACTCACGAATCAATTTTATCTGATTGTTTAAAGGTAATAATTACTTTGTTTCGATTAAACGATATTATATAAGAGAAACGTTGAATTTGTCGAGACAAAGTTACAATATATCACGAGAAAAATATATAGACAGTTTTATTTAGGAAATTTGACTTCGAAATTTCTCCCGCTACTCGAGATACAAAGAAAAATATTGTGTACGCACCTTTATATCGAACAACTTTTGCACGAACATTTCTCTGATATGATTCCTTATGAAATATTAGCCTGTTTTCAGATCGTGGATGCTTATGCGAGCCGTTTATTGCACAAATCGATTAACTCCTCTTTTTGAAAAATCTTAAATTTAAAAAGTACTGTCAAAACACTTGGTATAGTTATAACTTTTTATATTTAGGATTTTTCAAAAAGTGGAGTTAAGCGATTTGTGCAGTGAATGGCTCATATATACAGGGTGAGTCGCATAATTTGTCCACGATTATTATTCAAAATATTCACACGGAAAGGTATAAAAATTCAAGGTCACCTTAACATCTCACGAACAAATAAATTCTATAAAAAGATCATGCAATTTTGATCTAAAATATTTTTTCACCGAACTATTATTTTTTTCAGACAAATTATGCGACTCACCCTGTATAATACATATTATATATTAATTACATATAACATTTACTACACGTGATATATACATATATATATATAAATTATTTTTAATTAACTCTATCGAAAAGCAATTAAAATCCACAAAATAATCAAATTTTGGAGAAAAGTTGACAGTCAATGATTGGACACATAGCACGAGGCACGACTCGTGTTTTCCACGTTTAGTCTGTAAATAAACCATATCACGAGCCTCGCACGATATTGTAAGACAAGGGGTTAATGGCCGCCGGTCACGTATGCGTGCGGTTACTTTTTCTCAGAAAAATAAAAAACTAGTTATCATTTTCTGGTCTTAATAAATTCGTCCCTGAAGAGTTTAATCGCGCCGTAAAAATACCGATTCCGATGCTCTTGCTTTCCGCTCGCGCTCTTGAATATTCACGAGGTTTCGCGATCCGGTCTATCGAAAACTGAAACTGCTAGAAAGCCGGAATCGTCTTGCTACTTTCCTCGATCTCGGCACGCGATGCGTTCAACCGAACACGCCCTGGACGTCTTTGTTCCTTCCTCGATCGGCCATAGCGTTCCTGTTCACCTGTAGACACCTGCGGATCGACAGGACACCCGAGTGATTCGTTTATCGGAACACGAATCGGTCGTTTCTCACGATTCGCTGGCAAGAGCGAGTCCTGGGTCCCCCAAAGCGGATTTACACTCGAATTCATCGAACTACACGTGTTCGATCGTTAAGAGATTCGGTCGACATGGTATGTGGGCCGCTGGAGGCAGCTTGAGAACGGTACTTGTGAAAATTCGAGAGATCTAAGCAGGTTTTTAAGCATTGAATAATCAGTACGGTAAAATTCATGACGAATCTTAGGTACCTAGTAGTGTCGGGCTGTTCGAAAAGTTCGTGGCGATGTAAAATTACTATGGACTTGTGTCATGAGTGACAACATGCTAGACTTGAACAAATATTTTTCTTTCCTTGCCTTAATATTTAATGTAGGAATTAATCCATTGACTTGTCGTTTCTTTAATAGGTAAATCAGGCACATCGCTGTTCTAGCGTGTCAGATACATCGATATCGTAGTATTACGCGTATGTAATACAATTTATCGAAATTTCCAGTTGAAATTTCGCGAGAATTATTTGATCTTATGAGCTAAGGATCTCAGAGGAAACGTAAAGATTTAGTTACTGTAAGAAAGATGCAGTTTTCCATAAGGCAACGTTGGACTTCAGTTGGGCACGTTCAACTCCACGTATAATGGACGCAACGTAGTCCCACTATTGTTTATTCTGGTCTTTATTCTTATTCGAGATTTGTTTAATGGCGCAGAATTGAATTATCTGAAGACTTGGAGAAAATGCACTGCTGAAAAAGGCAAATAGTTTTTCCAAAATGGACTCGTGACGCTATTAGATAGATGGCAAAATGTCTTCAAAATATAGAGTGTGCCTGTTGGAGGAAGCCACAAATATCTCCTTCGTTTTTAATGACTATGTTTACAACACGATTTAAATGACTTCAAAAGACAAGATATTTCTTCGAAAGATCGAAATAAGAGGGTTTTCTTGCATTGCATTTCATAGTAGGTGAAAAAATACATTTGATTATGTCCAAAGCCACAACTTTGGGGTTCACGACCACCTTAAAGAACCACGACTTCAGGTGACCTTAGATATAAACAAAAATGAATATAAAAATTCTTTCAAAAAACATTTTTCTTTCATAGTATTTCTTCTTTAAAGCCAGTTAACACATTGTTGACCGGTGACGAGTTAACTCGTCTTTTCCTGTCTAAACGTTGTTGACCGATGACGAGTTAACTCGTCATTGCACTTGCATTACCTATTTCAATTTATGAAACCCAGGACGATATAGAATATTGCGTGTGAAAATGATTTTGAAGATTGGATTACAAAATACTAATCGGTGACATGACATAGTTTCTGTATAAAATGACCAATCAACAAAGTGTTAAATCGCGTAATAAATATTTTTCACGATATTAAAATAGAAGGAGATATTTAAGGAGCCTTTCTCAGCTGAAACAGTCTCTATGATATACTAATTTTACGAATACACGTGGTTTTCGATTTTTCTTAAGTCTCGCTACGAACTTTCCGTGTCAACCCAATAAATTGACTGACTCTGACGTATTTAACATTTTCGACGGACTGGAGGCTCGGCTGCGAGACTCCCTAATGCACAACTGGGTATAGATCCGTGAACCCGGGTAAGCACCCAGGTCATCATCTATAATCTACCTGTAAATATATCTATTTCGTGTGACAGCAATCTATACCGATTCGTGCATTACTTGGTGTAAAAATGCAACCTCGACCGAGGCTGCCTTCCCTAACTTTAGCTATGCGATCGCAATATTGACGATATTTTGACCGTGTAAATGAAAGAAATCCTGGATCTCGTCATTTACGTTTTATTTGTGATGTATCGAACATTTTCACGATCCACGACGGTAGCCATGACGCAAGCACAGACACCGTGGACACGCATCCTTGGAACATTGGGTCAACAGAGGTTAGGAATCGGGTTGACTTCCGAGGAATAAATTAGAGAGCCTATCTCGCCTGGTCTTGGAACGCGAGTTATCTCACTTTGACAGAACTTTCGTTAATCGCGATGCATTCGCGGGCCGCTTCTGTTATCTTCGTGCACACTGGGCACGCGACGTAATTGAATTATATCGAGACGCTGTCGATTAGGCAAGAGAAGTTCAACGTGCAATAGAAATGGGAAACACTGTCATTCTACGGTTTCTTCGTGCTGTCATTCATCGGTTTTTTAAAAAAATAGTAACTTTAGAGTAGATTCGGAAAATAGGGAGCAGTTGGTTAATTATGACAATCGCGATGTTTCCCATTTCGATCATACAATTGGGTGCTATGCAGGAAGAAATGATCCATTGCTATTTACACGCTGCTCGGACCCCGATTGCTTCTTAAATCATGAAAAGTACGAGCCTGGAAACTCTCGTTGGAATAAAATTAATTTCTCCTTTGCGCGAGAGGAAAAAAGAAGACTGGTTCTCGTAGTTTTAACGATCTAAGAACGAACGAGACCTCGGTACCGGGGTCCAAGGAAGTTACTATTTTGGCTCCTTCCTGCATAGAACACGACACCACGATCGTGAAAGTTAGGCGAAACGATCAAGCACGCGTTCCAATTACACTCGGACATCTTTTGAACTAGTCGCTGGCCACGTTGGCCAGAAATGAAGAAAAGAAGAAAAGGAAAGAAACGTATAAGCTTAACTCAGTCGCTAAAAACGCCTATGTACACTCCTGGTATTACACGTTTACGATTTAATCGGTATATCTCTATTCCTTAAAAAGGACAACAGAGGAAAGGAAATTCTCTCTCTCTCTCTCTCTCTCTCTCTCTCTTACTCTCACTCCCTCTCTCTCATTTTCTTTCTATCTCTGAACGGTATACTGCCTAGAGCCTTTAGTAACGCATATCACAGTTACAAATTCAACGTTTCTCGCTACTTGGCAATCTTTTCCCCCTGTCTGCAGTATCAAATCGTTTTTATACACATGTACACGTATATCTATCGGACTCCAACGCTTTCGTCAGCTTCGATTGCGTCGCTTTTACTCGCGAGCCACGTGCAACCTTACTCCGGGACGTTTAAGGCTAAAACTATGCCAGATCCGAGGTGGTTTTTGCTTCCACAAGTGGCTGAGCTGGCTTCGAGTGCCACAGAGGCAATTCGAACTGACAAAACGTTGCTCACACGGCATTGCATCTCTTGAAATCTCATAGGTGCTTCTGTCTCCGATCAAGCCGGACCTGAAACTCTTCGCAGTGACAGCGTCATTTCTTTGACAGCGAATAGCTCAGGATCTAACCTTCTGCGATTACACGTTTATAGTAAGAATGGTGCAGGTATGTGCTGCTCGGATTTCTAATTTTAGAAGTATGACTACTCGGAAAATATTCTTTTCTAGCAACGCGCTGCCATTGTTAATGCCAATTGAATTTACGTCTCGTCATCGATGACACCATCGATTTCTATTCCCCCCTGTCCTCCGTTGGAATTTAATCATAAAAACTCGAACGTCCACACTTTCGCGGGAATACTGTCATAAATATGCATGAAAGGACAGAAGAGTTCTTGAATTTACATAGACTTTGAACGTTTTAAATGGAATGCGCAGGATCCTCCGTGACTTGCTTCGCTTCCGGTCACCGTAGATCTAATTACAGGCAGTTGATTGTCAATGGAAAGAGTTTCAGATTCCGATTATACGTCGAATACAACGATCATTCGATTTCTATGATCAGTTTTATTCGTGCATGGTGTGAATCAAAGAACGGTCTGCAATCTCATGTTGGCAGGAAGACTGTCATTGCGTACTACTGCAAATAAAAGGTCTTTTGCTGGTTCCAACGATTACTACCTCGCAAGAATCCCCAGTTCACGAAACACTGTTTCCTTAAGATATGGAAGAATAAATTTATGGTATTGAGATTACACCATGCACAAACAAAAACATTCGCTGAGCATTTAAACGAGCAACGAGACGTTTTCGACGGGTCTTGAGTATTCTAACGTGGAAAATAGTTTATCAAATTAAATAGATAAGAAAATTAATTTCCCCCCCCCCCCATCCCCATCTTCGACAAGAAGCGCTCATTCGACGTTTAAGAAATACGTAATGCGAACTTTTATTTAAGAAAAAATCTCTTCGCACCCCTCTCCCACCCACCCTCTTGCGAAACTGTCAGCGTGGATGTCGCAGTTACACGCTGGCCCGAGAGTAATATTTATTTTCTACAAATCTGAGACACGATTCGCTACGGTAGCTCGCGCAATTTTTCTTTTTACACGTCTTACTCTTCTCGATTTCTGGAATGCAATCGGTGCTCCTCGATCACTACCGTACTAAAAACAAACGTATATATATATTTATATATTTAAAAAAAGAAAGTAAAAAAAAAAAATTAATATTCTCTTTTTTTTGGAACTATATAACCTTTCACGGGGCGTCGACATTTTTACAATACACGCAACACGTCTTCCGAGGAGACACTTCTTTAATCATGCTCGCAACCCGTAGCTTCGTTTACGCGTTGTATGGCTATCGTTTATAAATACATATTCCTAATACCTATATCGCTACAGTTATTTTACAATATCTTCAGTAACAGCTGCTCTTATATCTGTCTTCATTTGACCTGGTCTAACAAGAGGGAAGCCGCTAAATCTACGTCGTATTCAGTCTGCTTCAAAGCACCCTCGCACTGTTGTCGGTCTGCCAAGCCCAATCTGAAATTGCATCAATCGATTGCGTCATTTTCACTGTTCAGTTTCGTTGCACAATTTAAAAACTAATAATTTACAACGGTTGATTATGCTACGAGCTAACCGATCTACGTCTTCCTTCCGTGCAACTGCTGAAACTTATGTCGCTCGAGCAAGGTTTATCAGGGATAAAATATTCCGGATACCTGTTCTGAGATTTCACGAATCTTACGGTTAGATAGAAATGGAAAGTGTCTTTCGTATGCATATGAACTCGAAGAACTTTAGCGGCAAGTCGATAATTAGTTAAAAAGTGAAAGGAATGTTAAGCAGAACTTTCTCAGCACGAAGATCGGCAGGCAAAAATTCGAGTCTCTCTTTTCGAAATATTACGATCGTCTGGGTCCACATACGAGACACGTGACAATAGTTATGTGACTAATGAAAAGTTTATCTGAAAATTGGACCAGAATTAAGGGGAAAAGTACGAATTAATTACGAAAATTAGTAAACCCCTTCGTAATATCAGATCACATTGATAATGATCATGCATGAAATTTAACGTACTGACTATTCTTTTACGAATGTCCAATTTGAACTCTGACTTTACCCCCAAATTATGAGTTTGTAGACGATATAAATTGCTTCAGATATAGTATTAAAGTAACAGGACATACATACTCGGGAATCGTAAGGATGAGGGTTAAAAAGAACGGGGTAAGCAAAGATATCCAGAAATGCTCAGAAACAAGTTGGAGAAACTCGAGACGTAGATTGGATGTAAAGACATCGTTCAAGGTCACGATATAAACATTTAAACGATCTATGAAAGGAACACAGAACGTACCTGACGAGGGACTCAATCTTGGCCTGCCTGTCTTTCAAGATCTGCTTGGCGGCTTGATTGGTGTCCCAGCCAGTTGCCTGTAGCGCAGTGAGTATTTCCTGTTGTGATGCATCGGCCGCTTCTCTCTGCACCTTCATCACTTTGTTCGCTCGAAATTCGTCGTTAAGGGACATGACCAGCTGCTGAGAGGCCGCCGTCAAGGGGGGGCTCACTCCAGAGGGGTACGCGGACGTGGAGGGGGCTAATTGAGTATTAATAACCGTCTCGGTCATCTGAGGGGGCAGGCTTCTCGTGGAGGATGCTTGCGGCGTCATAGCACCCTCTTGAGGTGAGTTTGTGTGCGTGAGCTGTAGTAGATTAGGGCTGTTGACCAGATTGCTTGCTAAATTGGACTTCATTGCAACCTGGCCCTGTCCTAACTCGTTCTGGACCGACTTCATGGGACTCCATGTGGCTGGAGGAGGAGGATTGTACACTGGAGGCTGCTTCAGATGAGGACTGAAATCACAGGGATGACCCTGGGCCGATGTGTTCCTTGAGGATTGGCCAGAACGAGCCTGAGAGCTAGCTGCAGCTCCTTCCAGAAAGTGACTATGACTTAGATTGCTGGCCGAGTCTGGTGTGCTCGATGTACCGGCAGCGTAGTAGTTTCTTAGGATGTTCTGCTGCACCGTTTTGTTGTACAGAGTATTGAACTCGTTTTGAGAAAGTTGATCGAGGTTCGGCACTGTTTGCTTCAGTTCCGCGTACACCTGCTCTGAGAATACCATGCTGGGAGGTTTGGAGGCGGCATTACTGGAGTGTGCTTGCTGAAGATCGTTCTGGATCTGCGTTATCCCGTGGCTGCTAGTAGGCAAAGAAGGGCTTTGAAAATGGGTAGCTTGATTGGATGTTGGTAATGAATTCTGTGCGTGATTGAAGTTCGGCTTGGACACATTGCTAGGCGCGATTTGTAATAGGTTCAAGTTCGCCTGAGCATTACCATAAGCATTATGCTGAGACGCCTGAGACTGCTGCCATATTTGACCCACCATTTGCTCAGTGGTCGTTTCTGATACACGTTGTTCAGGCTGCGTACGAGGTGGTTGTTGAATGTTCGTACTCTTGGAGATCCAAGAGTTTTGCACTTTACTGGGCAGATTACTGCTCCTATAGTCCATCTGAGGAGACTTACGTTTGATAGTTTGAGGTGGAGGCCTCAACGCTGGAATCGTATTGTCTTGTAGCTTGTTAACAGATGAGTAGGGATCGGAAGATCCAGCTCCGCTAGGAAAGCAGGATCTAGTTTCTTGGGAGAAACGTTGCGGGAATTAATACTCAATTCGTTCAGACTTTGCGCCAAGTCGTGGTTAGACTTCGGCTTCGGAGGACTCTCGTTGGGGGCTACAGGTGGAGGAGGAGGCGCATCGGGTGCCTGCAAGTTTCGACTAGAGACATTTACGTACGTCTGCGAGTCATTTTGCAGGTCCTCTGGCCAATTGGACCAATTCGTCATAGGTGGACTAGGTTTGTCGATCTCGCTGTAATGGTTCTGACCGTACGTACTACTTTCTTCTGTGTCCACGTTCACGTTTAAATTAATACTATCGTTCCTGCTTTCCTTGCTCAAATTTATGGAGTAGTGGTTTACATCCGATCCAGATTCCGGTGTGAAGTAATTTGTACTGTCCTGACTACTACCAGCGTCTTGATTTTGTACATTCCCGTAAGTCTGAGTTTTGAAATATCGACTGCTCACGTCTGACGGGACGTGGCTATAATATCTCGAATGAGGCAACTTCATAAATACCGAAGATGTGTCGAACGGGTCTGAATATGCCGGATCAACGTTCCCAGGAAAATTGGCGTAAGTTCGAGGATCATCGTCTGGCCAACTCGTTTGATGTTGTCGTTCTATGTCATCGATGGGCTCGTCGAGGATATTGACCACTCGTCGACAGGCAGTGTCTGATTGCGCTTCATTCGTGTTCACCATCTCCTCTGGTGAGAGATCTATTAAACTGCCTTCTTGACTGCTACTCGGAACAGAGGCATTCGTCGTTTTGACAGGACTAGCTCCAATATCGTTTTGAAGTTTCGTGTAATTAAATTGCTTTCGTGATCGTGGTGTACTACAGGAGTATTTATCTTTGATAAGACTGTCTGGAGGTACCGTAATCCCCACGACGTCAGGTGGTTCCATGGGATTTCGAAGGTATACATCGTCGATGTAAATAGGACTACCCCAACTCTTTCCAAAGGGTGCACCATGGCCAGTATGGATAAATGAATTTTCCAATGGTTTGCTAATATCTTCTGGCTGTTTACGTCTCATAGGATCCACAAAACAACGGGGGAAGAGCCCGATTTGAAAAGTTCGTTGATTCTGACCCTTCCACCAATAATTCTCCGGCCGACCATCCAAAATGACTATTCGATCGCCATGTTTTATAGTCATTCTGCGAGCCATCGTGAAATCACCGACTGCTTTCATTACAGCAGGAACCATTCCTGTGAGAGATGATCGCAGAGAGGCGAATGTTGGTCTTTCAGAAGGTTCGCGAGCCCAACAACGAAGCATCAGTTGATACATATCTGGCGGCGTTGCTTCAGGTTCGTGTAACCGTTCGCCATCTTTATCGATTTTTCGTAGAATCTCTGATCCCTTCAGTCCAACCCATGGCTCATCCCCGAATGTAAGCATTTCCCATAACGTAACACCAAACATCCATACATCAGATGCGTGGCTGAACTGACGCGCTTTCAAAGATTCCGGAGCACACCAAGGAAACGGCACCTTTTTGTGTTCTGTCATCACGTAACAGTCTTCTTGCTGCGGTAATGCCCGCATTAGGCCAAAATCACCAATCTTCACTTTGTCCACTGAACTCAGAAGAACGTTTCTACAAGCTAGATCACGATGTAAGAAACGTTTCGCTTCCAAGTAAGCCATACCAGTGGCTACTTGCAGAGCATAGTTACATAGAGTTAATACTGAAATTTTACCACACTGATTTCGCAGATAATCCAACAGAGCGCCAAGAGGTGCAAGTTCTGTCACCATCATCATTGGTTGTGATAATACTACACCATATAATCTGTAATAAAAAATTAAATTAATTTAATTGAAGTTATTAAAGCGATAGATCTTTATCATTTTCTCTGATATACGTACCTAATCAAATTGTGATGATCCAACGTATGCATTGCTTGAACTTCAGCCACAAAGTCCTCTATAACACTCGGCTGTGTCAGAGCATCAGCTTTCAGAACTTTCACAGCAACTGGCAATGTTCTACCAGAAGGAGAAGTCCACTTTCCACGTCTCACTACACCAAAACTACCATCACCCAATTTAATGGATAATGTTACATCTTTGTCCTGAATGAGACAAGTTAGCACCGCAGAACCTTCCACTGGTTGAGAAGACCTTTTATTACTCTTTGTGCTACTGCCAGGTCTGATCTTGGTCATCAAGCTTTTCTTCCATTGCGTGTTTCTCTTTTTCTTAACTGCATCTAGCAATCTTCTTATGCCTGGTTTTCCTAAACCTATTTTTTCTAGATCTTCTGGTTGTACATAATCGAAGTGGTGCAACCGAGTGACTTGTAAGTCATCTCGTATTCTGGTAAAAAACTGTGAAAGTTGAACATCGTGCAGCAGTTCTTGCAGCCATTCTGTTCCCTCATCATCTGCCATGTTCACTTATTCTAATATCCTGGAAAGAAAGGCAAACAGATTATCTAAATGTCACTCAATAACGAAATATAAATATCAATGTGCAATAAGTATGTAACATTAAAAATAAAAGTAGATAATTTAAAATGGAATAAAGAAAGAAAAACACGAAATACAAAGAAATAATTTATTTATTTAAACATTACAATGTTATAGGGTATTCAGGGAAAGCAGAGAAACAATGGTTAGTGTTACTTTGTTTATTTTCATTTTTTCACAGTGTTAACAAGAATCAAGCATACATAGGAAACAATTAGCATCAGAGGATTGTATCGGTGTATAGAAAGATACAAATATAGTATTTATCATTCATTCCTGCCCCCTCTTAAACAGGAAATGAAATAATGTTTAGCTACAAGGAGAAGAGCTGCTGGCACATGCTATGCCATGCATAGCTTTGTCCGTGCAAAAAAGCCTGGCATAAATTGTACTCATACCACACATGCAAGTCAAATACTTTTACAATAGTTAACTTTCATATACAATACGAAACAATTTAAATAGTGTACATTTTATTTTTAATCTACCCTGCGTATTCTAAAATATAATTCAACATACATCAAAGCATCCTATAATTGATTTCCACCATAAAATCATCAAACAATTATCGGTCTCAAAGCAAAAGTAAATGAAAAAAGAAAAGAAAAGTAAAAAAGGAATACGTTTATAGAGGACGCGAACGTCAACCAGTTGGACAAAAAAGAAAAACCATGCGCGTCAATGGCAGTCTCGACAGGCACCCTCCCTGCACCACATGTTAAATTCTTGAAAATAATAGTAAAAACAGGCAGGAACATATGAGATTCATAGGGGGTAAAAACATCGATTACCTTTCAACGGAGGAAAACAGTCTCGAGAGCAGTTACGTTTCCATCCCATCAGCGCGCATGTTCGTCGCAACGCGAATCTGTTTACGATCTCTCGATGCATGTGCAACGAGGGGAAATTCAATATGAAATTGAACGGCGGCGAAATTTGAGTGGAATCATCGTCACTCGAACAGGCTCGGCATTTTTCTCCCTCCTTGTATTTTTCTCTCTCTTTCTTTCTCTGTCTCTCTCTGTCTCCCTTCCTCCCTCTCTCACTCTCTCTCTCTTTTTCTCTCTTTCCTTCCTTGGCTGGCTGTTGTTGCACTACGAACGAACGCACACGATGAGATGTACACGATAGACGGAAGGCGGTCAGAAAGCGGCGAGGAGCCCGCGACAACGTTCGCTTCGTCGGAATTCCGATTGCACGACGTCCGAGAGACTTTCACCGTATGAATTTCTCACGCAGCGCATTGTTATGCACCCGACCGATCGCGAATGGTTTAACCTAAAACGCGCGCGCGATTTTTTCGACTCGAACGCGCTGGTTCTCAAATAGAAGCGTCGGGACGCGCATCGATGCACAGTACACGCCGTGTCCACCGCATCTTTTTCGGCTTTTCCGAAATTTAAATGCAAGCTCGCACGAACAACGAGAAACCTAACCACCCGACAAAACACAATTTCACCTACTGCCACGGACCATGCAATAGGTGCAACTGAATGCCCGTTACCGAGATGGCGCCATACAGCAGGTTACAGAAATCGATGCGCATACAGTGTTCAAATATTTATTGTTTTCTTTGACAAATTTGGTGAGGATCTTGTAATTAATTTCGTCTTTTGAAAGGAACAAAAATACGAAGATGTATCTGCTGGTGGTTGTGAAAATTTTCGTGACTGTATTTCACGCACTTTCTACAGTCGAGGAAAGTCACTAGGTAGGGCAGCCTTTTACCGCTAGGGAAAACAAAGGGCGCGGGAATGTTCAAATCCATATTGCAATTGAGGGATATTCGACATGGTTTTAAAGAGGTTTTCTGATTTAATAATTGCAATGAAACTTGAGGAGGCAAACCGATTTATTTTTGAATCGAAAGGATTTTTAATGAAAGATGTTTATAATTATAAAGGGATATAAGATTTTGAAGGGTATATACATTAAATATCTATTAATTTTATCTATTAAATTATTAAATATTCTATTAAATTTAAATATTATTATTTAAAAATGTAGCGTCCAGTATAACTTTGTAAAATTATAATATTGCCGATATTTTAAAATATATAGCATTAAGATAATTATCTTAATTATTTTAAATACTATACTTATAATTTAATACGATTAAATTGTTAACATAAGTTTCATTAAGTAAATTGTCCATTTGCAATTAAGCTAATATATATTTATTCTTTTACTTTAAGCTTACCTTGATTAATTCTAATTATTTAACTGCAATCTCGATTACTAGTGTTTTGATATCAAGAGTAATTAGCTAACTGGCCACGCGTTTTATTATTGGACTTTAATATTAGCCTATTTTCTCAAGGATTACTTGGAAATGTATACATCGATAAAGATAATAAACTTATCAGTAATTACATGCGTGAAAACACATTACGAGTAATATAAATTTTACAAAATAAACGCATTTATTATATTATTTGCAATAGTATAATAAAAATTACACAATTTCATAATTTTTACTTGCAATTTTTAATGAAAATTCCAATTCTCTTGAAGATTACTTTTTTTTTATCACATTTTTTGATTTACAATTATTGGACCAAAAAATTGTTGAAATAAAGTTAGATATATATAGGATACCTCAAAATTTGGATGTTTCGTTTGTATAAATTTTTTCACAAATTATATCTATTTATAATTGTTACAATAAATTATTTTTAACCTCAAAAGGTGTTAATACGAACTACAGGATGTTTTAAAAGCAAAGTCGAGTTCAGAAATACGGAATATAAATGAGAAATATTCAAATCATGCTTTTTCTATCGACGAATCAGTATAATTAATATTTATACGATTTCTATGAACTAATGCACACTGCAAATTCATACATGAATATCTAATGAACAAAAATCAAGACAAATCGATCTATCGCTACTACTGTCACACACACATAACAATCCATTCTTTAAAAAGGACGGATTACAGTGCACAAAGAACAAATTCAGAATTTTTTAACAAAATTAACGAATATCAATAAAAAATAACTTTAATTAAACAATAATATAAAAATGGCAATCATTTTAAAAGAATAATCAGTACCCAAAGAAGTGATCTTAATTATAGTAATTCAAATAACACATCCATAGGGGCTAGGTATATTCTGTAGGGGTATAGAGAAGCTGCATCCACAATTTCGTCTATTTTAATTTCAATGTCCCCGTTAATTCGAGCGCATTCTCATGCGACGAAAAGCTCGCAGGGGCGTACCGAGAAGGGGACTGGGTGGGGGAATAATTTTAATCGCAAATCCGTGGATCCGGTGCATAGGCCCTGAATGGCAACGATGCTAATTATCAAATTGATAATTATCGTTATTGTGTCACCCATATCGGTCGTGTGCCATGCACGAATTGCTCTCACGCATTTTAACATCGCCAGCAGCTCGACCGCCTTTTGCGTGCCATAATGAATTCGTGGCGCGTCTCGATGTTGCGTCACTCCTGTTCAATAATTCAAAAACTGGTTGCAAATTCATTGCACCGTTTAAGAAATGTCTCGACGTGGTTGCGTTCTTCGTATGCAAGATGAAATCTCGCATACCTCGTTCGCGTGTTTTCCTCGCCAACCTAACCTTATTTCAGGCTTCATTACGATAAATATTCTTGAAATTGTTACAATATCGCGTGACATCATTGCTGTGTTAAATCATATATACTATTACCTTTATTGCACGTTATTATTAACAATAATTCGGCTCTGATAATTTTGATAAGGAATTTAAAGACTCGTATCATAATACAGGATGATTCGAAATCCAAAGATTATTTGGATATAGATCAAACAGAAAACGAGTTTAAATTTTTCTTTCCTTTTAATTTCAATCATTCGATCTCTGGTTCACCATCGAATTTATTTTTATTAACCTGAACATTTTTTCTCCTTTATTCCTCTTTTTCTATTATTTATTATTATTATTAAAAAAATTGTATATTTGTGAGGATTCGTAATCTAATTTCGAAATTTGAAGAATATTCTAGAATTTAATTGAATCGGAAACGTGGTATCGAATCGTGTATTAATTGAAATATTAATTGGAAGAGTACTTCTGTTTATCGTGACGTATGAAGCTCCTTAATAAGGAATATGAATTTAACAAATAGTTAACAGTAGGAAAATTATATTATCGGACTGCATACGTGACTTCTCAAGATCACGATAATGACGTGAGTTCACAATGACGGCGCATGCTTGATATCGACTTGTAGCAGCAACAGCTTCGTGAAACGCAGTTACAGCCGCAGTAGCAACAGCAACAGAGAATAACGGCAAATGGCGAGGGAAATAAAGACAGTTCGGTTGGTAAGGGAATCCCAGGAAAATTCTTTAAATGACTTTCACTTAACAAACCACGAATAAGAACTTCCAATCCTCTTTCTTTCCCAATTTACCAAATTAAACAATCAACCATTCTTCTTCATCAGCAATTCTCAATCCTGCTTCTAACCACTCTATCTGATCCAAATTTCCCATGAATTCCAAGTAACTCTGTCAAAAATCAATTTAAAAAATTAAAAATCCTTACAATTTCGCCAAACCGAAACGAGGACGTCGAATTTGCTATTCCACTTACAGGAACGAGTAAATCAACGTCTCAGCGAGACCAAACACCATAAAGCTCCACGCCCCCATTAACACGTCCTCCCTAAACGATTCCATTAAGAACGCTCGAGAAATCGAAGAATTTTCTCGAAAGAAAAGGTCGCGGATGTGTCACGGATAGCCTTAACGAAATTTCTAGGCACGTTTGAGGATCCTCCAAGTACCATGCGCCGTAGGAACCTTCGAAAACCGTGCTGCATGTTCGCAAAAAAAAAAAAAAAAAAAAATGGAAAAGGAGCGCCGTTGGTCGACGTCCGCGCGAGGAGCGCAGTCGCGCCGAAATTCCATCGCCAGTCCAGCGTTGACCGTCGTCCGTGTTCGCGTTTTTTCCGGTTTTCCGCACGGGAAAACAGCTTTACGACGATTAATCCATCTGCCAAAAAGGATAAACACCGTGAAGCAATTTCAACCAGTCGATAAAAGGAAACCGTGTCGAATTCCCTGCAACTTTTACATTTTTCGCGAATTTTTACGCATTTTTACGAATATTTCCTTTTCGCTCGTTTCCTATTCGAAAAAGGAAATTTGATTAATTCGATTAGTTTTTGTTAAATGGATTTGAAAGTTTGAAGGTTTGTTAAGGGTTGCCTTTTCCTTTGGTTGTGCTTGGAATGGTGATATTTTTGTGGATACGTCAGGGATGATAATTCCAACTGTTTATTTTCGTGTTTCGAGGATATCAAAGTGCTTGTAGGTGTTTGGACAACGCGTTCTATTAGCGATGTCGCTTGTTGCATCCGTGATATCGTGTAAACAATTGGAGACGCTCGAGGGGGTGGCTTACCCTTCTGCGTTGTCGCATGAATTTCGCTGCAGAGGAATTTTGGAATGCTTTTGAAGCAATTACTTGACAATCGAGAGGTAAAATTGTTGCCAGAGAATAATCCAGGATTTGCAGTTGTTTGGAACTATTATATCAATCTATTAATAATTCTTTTAATGTTAAAATATAAATTTCGAAATTGAATTACAGTATTCCTTCTTATTAAAAATTTCAGTATTTCCAATAATAATCTCACGGTTCAAACTATCGTGAAAATGATTATTTCCATAGCGTTTCTATTTAAATCCTCTTCATCCCTTACTATTCTCGAAATAAAATCAAGTCGATTAAATTACTATCACGATCCATTTTTATTTTCTTTCCCCTTGATGCTTTCTCAGAAGTTTTAAAAGTCGAGTTAAAATGGTAAATGCCATAGTAATAAAGAATACTATAATTTTTTAATAAACACAAGATATCAAATTTAAGTTTAACATTTTGCATTTATCTCGTTATAGCATTATAATAATATTTAATACGAAATTTTCTTCTTCCTTTTCCCCACCAAAAGTCATTTTTAATTCTTCTTCGACGCGCAATTTAATCGATAGAGTTAAAGTCAGAAGTGAGAATTTGAAATTTACACTAACACTCGTGACGTTCGCCATTAAAATTCGAGTTACGACAAAACTACTCTCGCTTATTCGATTTCACCCTAGGAATGAAATTACGGCGATCAGACTATTAATCACAATTCCATTAGTACGGTTAGTTACTCAAAGAAATTATTCTTCGAGCAAATTTTCTCAGCTGGTTCAACCACTTAGCTACCACCACACCCCCACTCCTGCATTGCAGCTGCAAAGTGCACAGCAAATATTCATCAATAACGCGGTAAGCCTGATCAACCGCTTGTTGCATGTACATCGACTGAGCAAGTGGCCTTAAACACTGTTCCACGTTCAGCATCCCTTTTGTTTCACGTAAATAGCCTCAAGTGCACTCTCGTGGAATTTAAATTAAAAATTTGGAAATTTTGAAGGAAGGATTACGATGCATAAAAATAACCAAAAAGAATGTACTATATATTTTTGCACTGATTTGATATGACAAAAAGGAATATTGTTCTCGAGTAATATCAGTAAGGTAAATATGGTAAATTGCAGGGACGGGGTGCGGTAAAAGGGAAATTCTGAGAAGATTATGGGAATATTAAAGGAAGAGGAGCATAGGGTTGAAAGGGTTTAACAGTTGAACGAGCCTTTGAGACTCGATATCAGCAACGCTTGGGATGTTAAAAATTAAAAATAATAATTGACAGTCTCGATGAGAAAATAGTATAAATACATTATTTTCCAAATATGATACTAATGCAACAAATGATGTAAATAATCAGTTTTTCTCCAGCAATTTTATTTCTAAATTTTCAAACGTTTGTCAATACATAGATTAATAGAATTTAATTCTTGGAAGAATACAGATATTTTTCACTGAAATTTAATTTTACTCTCAATTTTTCGAATTCAAATAGTTTACCATTTATTCCACCTTTTCCAATTTTTCATTACGGTTTATAGATTAAAACATATTTCATGACTACGAATTTTTATCCCATTCCGTGAATTCAAAATGGAACATTTTTCCTGAATATATGGGGCTTCCATAACCATTTTATTCGTATTCGGATTTTACTTTTCCAATAGTTTTTAATATTTTCGCAAAAATTTATCTCGTAGGAGAATAAAATAATTGAGAAAATTCTGCAATATTTGACTTCGTCAATTGAGAATAGCGTTTGTTCCTGGAACGCTGAAACTTTTATTTGTAACCAGGATCTGCTTCCCCGATACTTTTTAATTTCATGGAAATTGGTTTTAGAACGGAACGAAGTGCATGGAGAAATGGGCAAGGACGAAAAGCATGGAAAGATTTGATAGAATCTTATGCTCCTAAAATAACCATACTTCGTATCACGTGAATTGATATAAACTAGATTTATTAATAGAAAAACGGAGACACCGATCGATGCTAAAGCTGCACAGACAGCATCTTCATTTTACAACCGACTTCAAATTAATTGCCTACGTTACACGTTCGTCGGACCCACTGATATAATAATCCTTGATTAGACACGATTGTCACCATGAAAAATGATATGTTTTTCAAAAATGAGTGGCTAATGTTCGAGTGACAAGAATGGGGTGCATTAACAAATTCGTCGTTTATTCACAGTGTATCGTATCAAGAGGTGAACGTCATTTCCTGTAGGAACCGAGGAGAATTGGCAAAATGTCCCGGGAAATGGCACGGGAAGGGGGGTGGAACGTCGAGGAGGGTGAATTTGTGGAGCAAGCGAACGACGATGTCGATGTACGCACCCCTCTGATCAACGAACCGTGTCACCCCAGGTAAACCGGTTGCAGATACTCCAGAAGCATTAATATTATGTTCCACACACGATTATCTGAATATGAAGCGAAAAATTGCCACTGGTCTATTGGTACTGCAGATTTTTGTAATTGGTACAATAGGTTTTAATATGTTTGTTATTTGTATAAACGATATAGGAGATATAGCCAAATTTATTATTTATTCGACAGATATATTATAATTTATAAAAGCTATAGTCCTAATGTTATTGTTCATTTGAGGAACTTAGATAAATTTATTATTTAATTGAGGAGAATAAATTTAATTTATATTTAAAGAGCATAGTCAAATTTATTATTAATTTGAGGAACATAGTCAAATTTATTACTTATTTAAAGAGCATAGTCAAATTTATTATTTAGTCCAGAGATACATTATAATTTATAAAAGCTATAGATAATTTTATTGCTTATTTAAGGAACTTAGGTAAATTTATTATTTATTTAAGAAGCATAGTTAAATTTATTATTTATTTAAAGAGCATAGTCAAATTTATTATTTAGTTGAGAGATATATTATAATTTATAAAAGCTGTAGTTAATTTTATTATTTATTCTAAGAACATAGGCAGGTTTATTATTCATTTAAAGAGCATAGTTAAATTTATTATTTATTTGTTAGATATATTATAATTTGTAAAAGCTATAGTTCATTTTATTATTTGTTTAAAAAGACTAGTCAAATTTATTACATTTTTATTTAAAATTTATTACCTATTTAAACTCCTTGATTAATTCCAATAATCTTGCATCAGTACCACTTAGCTATATTATTCAACAATGATCTTTAAGAAATGAACACTTGTCCATTTTGCTTAATTGATATAAATAATTCAACCTAACTACGTGATAGAAGAATTGTAATTTTGCAAAGGGCGAATATATTCACATTGTCTAAAGGAAACCACCTCCCAATCTTCGATTGTACTCTTTATTCTAAAAGATATTTTTAAATACCACAGAGAAATACTATACACAATGGTACCAGTATCTATCAAGAGCCTGATGAAAAGAAAAACAAGAATTATACAGTACAAAAGTCTAGGGAGACTTTAGAACTCGACAACAAACTAGAAATTAACGACAATAATAAAAGATCATAAATCAAACTTATAAAAGGGGGTCATTCATAAGCCCAATTAATGGTGCGATAAAAGGCAAAGAAAAGGAAGAAGAGAGGAAGAAAATAACAAAAGACCGTATAAACTCCGCAGAAAAGGCGATGGTCTGGCCAGAGCCCCCACCCTGGCGGCCTGACTCGCGTTGTAAACAAAATCGAGGGTTGAGGGTGAGGAAGAGGGCGATCGGAGGGGGCAGGGACAACGGAGGTGGTGCGAGAGTGCTAGGTGTCGGTGGTACTCGTCAGTAGCACGGCGGTCACAGATCCTTTCGGAGCAGAAAATCTGCCTGATCTCCTTTCAGCCATCACCAATCCCCAACGTCTCTCACTGCAACGATGAACTGGCAACCGACCGTCAGCTTCCACATCGGTCGCACCTAATAAAAATCATCCTCCGTCAGACCAACTGGCGTGAAATAAAATTCGCTAAGTGTAATTTCGCGAAAGTCGGGGCTAAAAGTCTCGTCGAAGTGACTGTTGCTCCCTTCGAGTGTCGATAAAGGTCGATAAAAGCTTCCGAGGTCTTTCGCTGTGATCGTGGAGGATCGATGATCGATTGGCTGCGGTGGATCCAGAGCAGCCGCGATGCCAACGTTACACCGGTCGTTGACACAGTTCCCCGCTTGAAATTCGGACCAGTGTCCACCTACTCCAGTTGATCCAGGGATTCGTACCACTGGCCGAGGGAGGATGAAGGCTGAAAGCAACAACGGATACCTGAAGGCGAACGTGATCGGGGAGCAGGACGAGACACTACCTGGTTCCGGTCAGGATCTACCTGCGACTACTCCTCTTCAGGTGAGACACTTTGCCTTGTCCTCCCAAATGGGCTTTTATTTTATTTTTCGGTTCAGAGCTGGGTAGTATTGGGTAGTATTTAATTCTAGGTTGGTAGAATTAGTGGTAGGATTATGGTTATCGCTGGATAGACTTGTAACTCGGACCCAAATATAATATAGATGAATAATGATGATTAACTCTTTGGGGCATACTGGGATTAAAAGTGTCCTACCTTTTTGATGCACCGTGATGCATGGTGGGACATTTTTAGTCCCATCTCGAAATATTGCAATAGCTGCATGCGCATAGGTTCATATTTCGTCTTATTTACGTAAAGCAGTTGGTAATACCTTCGACAAATGTTATAAATGGATTCGCTTGTGTTGGCAACATTCAACGTGCCAGTACAGGTTCATCAATTGTTGCAAGCGGAAGGTTTATCGCGACAATCTCTTTTTCCTGGTTTTATGTTTTTACTCCTTTATTAGTAAAAATATACCAATTTTGTTTCATTCAAAACGCAATAAAATTTCTGTGCAACATGGGTCTATTTTGTTATCTGAAATCCTGTGCCGCAAAGAGTTAAAGTATCATAGTGAGAATAAGGTGTACATAGTTATGTTATAATTTGAATAGAAGTCAGTATTAATTTCTCCGAAACGATTTCAATAACTGGAAAAATTTGAAATTTGAAATGAGTGGTTGTTAGTTCTAGTGATTACATTTTCCGTTCGAAGTATTCTCTGACAGGCTTCTTTTTGCAACGGAATGTATTATGGAAGGTGTGACAACTTGCATATAAACTTTCTCAATCCCTTAATTAGATTTCGAAATTGTAGATACTAATTTCGTATATTTGGAATATTTTTGTGCTGACGATGTTTGTGCGAATGTGTGCGCTTGTTTTCGTCGAATGTGAGTGTAATGGTGTGAAAGAGTGAAAGGACAGCTATAGTGACGAGTGAGAATTTGGGGGACTGGTCGCGTGCGTGAGGTTGTGTATTATGGCAAAGAGGTTGAATCACGTGGAGAAAGAAAGTGAGTTTGATTTACTGCTTCCATTGTTATGAATAATTAGTATCGTATGAAAAACATTCTTATTTACTGTTTCCATCTTCCACAATCTTCAGTGTATACTTGAATTCAGGATCCTAGCAGGGTTAAAGGGGTGAGGATCACAGTGGTATAAGTTAGGAATTTCATAACATTAGTTTATTGACTCTTAAGTTTTTAAAAGGAAATATTTAATGCATTGAGAAATAATTTAAAGACACCTGGGAAATAATAGAATTTCGAAGGAACTTTAAGAAATACACAATGATTAAAATTATGGGATAGGAAATCCACAAACCTTGCCTAATTTAAGGTGCAACTTTATTACCATTGTTGTGTAGAAAAGTTTTCCAGTAATAATACAATCTCAACAAATTTCAGTTTATCAGCAAATCAGAACTGTAGCGTTCATCAATTCAATTATATCCTCTTTCTAAATCCAAATAAATATATATATATATATATATAATATTAAAATATATTCGTAACTGTATAAAAATACACAAATATAGATATTCAAGTCTTTTTAATTAGTGAAAAAGTATTTCTATATCATTTTCTTTTTACAATATCTGTTTATAACTTTAAAATAATATATTGAGTTCTTTTTTATTATTATAAATGCAAAATATCGTTTTACGAGAAATAATAGCTGACTGACAATAATTTACCACACTACGTTTCCTACCCCGCCATTTGTAGATTAGTTTGTTGAGGAATTACTATAGGATTTGGGGTAAAATTTTTTGTTTCCATTTTAAATTTTTATTTCCATTCGTTGTAGTCACCAGTTTATTTTATTTTGCATTATTTCACTTAATGTTTTTGATATTTTTATTATCGTTATTTGTGGTACGTGTTTATTTTTGATTATTAAACTAAAAGATTGCATTAAACATTTAAATATTTGATAAGATAGGAAAGTTTTGTTAAATTACTCAAAACTACGTAATTTTGAGTTTTGATAGAAATCAGTAATAACTGATGATATTATAGTACAGATGATATGAGAATCGTGAATAGCATAATAATTGATAATAAACCGGTAGTTAAAGAAGATGTTTTGTGAAGCGAGGTTGAGAGGGTGTTTGAGATGATGATTCGTTCATGAAAGAGTTTAAAACATGGGAAAGGGCATATTAAGGCACGATTTTCAATAGCAATTTATTATAAGGCTTCTTTAATGTTCAATAAAGTCTCATAGTGCGAATCAAATGAAGTATCACCACTTTAAACACATGATTGAAAATTCCCAGAACTTTTAAATTTCTTTTTAAATAAATCCACACAAAGCCTCTCAGAAAACAGAAAAAGAATAAACACGTTTAACCTAAAATAACAACAACAAATAAATTTATAATGAAAAAACAAAAACAACATCTCTATTAAAAACTCTCTCAAAACAATTCCACATATTGAAATAAATAAAATAAATAAAATATAGTACAAACTTTATGCAATATTTAAATTAATAAAATAATTCAATTTTACTAGTTCAATTAATAAAAATATAAATTAATTCTTCATTTTTAAAAACAAAAGTTCTATGAGACGACTATGTAAAAGACAAGACAATTTCTCCATTAAAAACTCTCTCAAAACAATTCCACATCTTCAAATAAATAAAATAAGTAAAATATAGTACAAATTTTGTGCGATATTTAAATTAATAAAATAATTAAATTTTACTAATATCAATCAATAAAAATATAAATTAATTATGCATTCCTAAAAACAAAAATTCTATGAAATGACTATGTAAAAGACAAGATAATTTCTCGTAATTCGTGGTTTAACAAAGACGTCCAAAATTCTCTGCATGGCAGGTGACTTATGGCCCGCGTGAAAACACGACCACCACGGTTCTCCAGCATCCAGGAAGCAGCCGGAAGCCGCTAGGCGGAATAATGCGAGCGGCGTCTATCACACGCAGGCGGAGAAGGCCGGCCAACAGGCAGCAATTGTTCGGTGTGCTCGCCGTCACTCTCCTCGCCACTTGTCTTTTCATCCTGCTGCTGTTGGCGTTGAACACGAGCCGCGAATACGTGCAGGAGCCCCGTAAGTTGAATTAGCTCTAAATGATACGATTAGTTCCGATGGGTCTGATTAATTAAGCGGCTGGCAGTGGCCGGTTCGAGCGTGATACAACGCGCTCGCGTAGATTTAGGCGCAGAGCGTGCTGGAGTGGGATCTATACGCCGAAGAATAGCAATACGGCAACTATTGAGTTGATCCGAAGATTGTCGTAGAATTAGAGTGAGTTAGCGTTTGATCAAGCGTGACAAAGAGCGCGCTGGTGTAGACTCAAGCGCAGAGCGCGCTAGTGTAGAGTTTAGGTGTCAAAGTATAGCGGTTTAAAGCTGTTGAGTGGTAGATTCAAAAATTGATCTAGAATTGAAATGAGTTAGTTTGATGTTAAAGTAAATTGAAGCAGAAGCAGACACTTGATTTGATCTTGCATGCTTTGGTATGAGCTGGTGTATTAGAGGTTATGTATTATAACTTACCAATATGTCCCAAATTCATTTGGATACCAAGTTTGGTATTCAAAACCAAAATCAGGATTGAATGGTAGTAGGACGTAGGCTTTGATCTTTTGTATTTTAGTGAGATGATTATGTTATGATTAAGTAAAATATACTAATGTACTAGAATGGTGTAAATAGTGATACTAAAAGTATTCTAATAGTAAGATCATGTACTTTCTTTCTTGATATAAGAACAGATACTGAGTACCGTACTATGGTATTCTGATTTCAAACTATAATTGAGCATCTTGTATATAGTAATATATTAAATTATATAACTGAAACCAGAGTTTGGTATCTGGATATAGAATCAAATAATTCAGGATTCAGTTCAAAGGTATAGCTATTGAACAAAGTAGTAGATGGTTAAGTACTGGAATGTGCTAGAATATTCTACTAATATTTGCATATTATCTTGAATATTAGGATATATTAGCACGTGACTTCTATAATAATATAAACTTCTTGTTTTTATAGACTTGGATACATATATATTTAAATACATCAATATGTACGTTAATATATTAGTTCCAAAGTATATTATAACTTGAAGGTCTCCATAAATTTCAAGGTTAAATTTATAAAAAGCCTCATTTTCTGTACTCCTCTATATCATTATCTTTCTTTTTCACTTTTTACCATGTATTCTGTTTTTATTTATACATTTATTTATTTTTGTTGTCACTGTTATATTATTTATATAATTATATAAATATTTAGGTAATTCAATGTACAATTTATGGAACATACAAAATAATTGTTTAGTTATGAGTCTTGTTGAAAAACGAAAATTTTATCTTAAATTAGCGTGGATCGTAATACGGTAAATTAGAATGAAATATTGGAAACTTTCATTGAAAAGTTCATTCCGCTTTCACGCAAATGTCTTTGCAATCTTCTTTTCCATGAGAATTTCTTCCAGAAGAGTTTAATTACTATTTCATGAGACACTTCTGAAAGGAGGCTGCGGAAAAAAACGCGTCCTTGCGTAAAATTACTTGAACAAGTATTTTTTCCTGGATTAAAAAGTAGTCTTCCATTTTGAACACAAAAGTTTACCTTTTCCAATAATAAAGTAATCCAAGACACTTCACACTTATGCTTAAAGTCTGAATATTCTTTTGCTCGTAAAAGAAAAAAATTGACCACAGTTACTCACTTTAACCTAACTCTGGATGGCTAGCATGAGTGAAATATCACCTCATAAAACTGTTAATCAGATTACGAAAATTTATAGATTGACACTACCAAATAAAAATTCTCCCATCTAGAGTAAATCTTTTTGTAAACATGCCCAAATAGAATAGAGTTTACATACTGTAAACATAACCTAAAAGAATTAACTTGGACCTTAAAAAGCAATCTGAAATTTAAGAATTATTGTAATAATCGATAATGAATGAATGATATAGTGATGTAATATTGTACTGAAATAAAATGGGATGGTTTAATGTCATATGACGTTAAATAAAAATATTAAACAAAAATATAGCAATTTATAGGGGATTTTATTTCATCTCTTTTCTCGCGTTTCATTTTCGCTTAATACCTGTCAGAGATATCAAAAGGATATTTGATGATTACACACGAAGAGCAATGGAAAATTACGAACGAATGAGAAACAGTAAACGGCTTTCAATGTTCAACAGCTCGTGTCAGAAGCGAACATCGATCAGCCGAATCAAATCGAATCGAGTCGAGGCTATCAAGTTTTGCTCGAAAAGGCCGGTGTTACCTCATAGCTACTGACAAAGTTAATCACTTTACTGATATCCATGTACAGATTCGTTCAAAAAAACAAAATCATACAAATTTCCTTAAATATATTATTATTTCGTTTTACAAATAAATTATATATGCAAACATACAGAATCTTTATTTTTTATATTTCTGATAAAAACATGATTGCGAACGTGCATATTTAAATGTTAAATATTCAAAGAAAATTATTTTTTAGACATAAATGCATAATATAGAAACTAATTTGGTTCTAACGTAACTAATATAATTCAAAAGAGTATACTATACTAATACTAATATAATTCCATAAAATATACTCCACTAATACTAATATAATTACAAAGAGTATTACTAATTATGTTCTACTAGGATATTCTTGCAACTTTGAAATTCTAGGGATGTTTCTAGGGAATATTTAGAATTAATGAAATATAAGTGAAAACAGGTGGCACAAGGTGACATTCAAATTTCCGTCAAAGGTATTGAAAATATCGTTTAACGAGCGCCTGCAGACCATCTTCGTTATTACCAAAACAATGTATTGTATTTTTGATAATGAGTTGTTTGTTACTATCGGAGTGAAAAGAACACGTGAAACACCTTTTGCGAAGATAAAAATAGTAATGCAGACAACTTCTTTATTTCCGCATCGCATGCCGAGAGCAGAAACAATGAAGTCACGTTTATCGAAGCAGAAAATTGCTTTTTATTGTCGCGCAGTGTTGCTTTGTGGGTCTATGTTAATGACGTAGAAAATTGTTGCGTCCTCTCTCGACACTGCCGCATATATGCATAATTTTGAAAGAACGACTTACACACTGATGTCAACGAATAAATTCCGCGCGCCTTTTAAAATTGCATTCAAATCCCTTGAATTCCTCACATAAAATACATTTTTCCCTTTGTTTCAGGTCCAAACATTTGCATGACAAAGGAGTGCATCTGGACAGGTAATTTTAAATTTCAAATTTCAAATATTTCTCCGCTTTTCTCCAAGGGATACCTTCTATTTCACTAAAAGTCATGAAAATTTTTTAGGTTATCCATTGATTTATATTTCCATTTATATTTCATTTTCATCCATTCAATAATAGCAAGAAACTGATACAAAAGGTTGTTACATAGATACAAAACAAACGAAATTTGTATTTATAGAAAGTTCACAATTAATGTTTTTTTATTTTATAAAATAAAAAATCTGTTATCAATTGTTGTTATAAAAATCACAGAATTAACCTCTTTAGGGATTTAATACTGGCATTATACCAGTAAGAGTATACCAAAACGGATATAATATCAAAATCGATTATTATCGATACTGCAATTTCATTACTAGTATAACATAGAAAACGATATTATTTTGGTATTCTATCGAACTTAAGAACCAATCTTTATCTATTTACCTTCAGTTGCTTGCAGTTGCCTGTGTAGTATAATTCATATAAAAATAAAATTTAATTTTTCTTGGTCTCTACTTAAAAGAAATATTAAAGCTTTTGTAATGAAATACAAACACTGAAAAATTTATCGGTAAATACACAAAATAAATATACTGGTATTTTCATATAACGATCTGACGCTATACCGGTATATCTGTATTTATGATAAATATCATGAAAATACTACCGACATTTACCGGTAAAATACCGGTATTTCCCGCTCCCATAAAAGTCCCTGAACCTCTATTACTAAATCGCATTTTCCACTAAAATATAAATTCGCACTCGTCCCATTAAATTTTTAAAAAATTTCCAAAGAAATAACTCACAAATTTATGTACGTATCGCGTATTTATCTTCGGTAATAATCACTGAAAAATTCGCAACAATCTCTCGTGTTCCCCAACCTTCGCACTCGGCAAAGTCACGTAGCGCCATCTATCGACGAATCGCGGTGTGACGATCGACGCGTTATCGAACAGATCGACGTGAAGAGAGGAGAAAAATCGTCCGTAAGAGACTCTGCGAAATATCGCCGAGCAATATCCGTGGCGAGCTAAATGGAATCAGATCAGCGAGAACTGATTGGTGGCCGACCGGAATTGCGTTGTCCCGCGACAAATGCGTACCGCCTCGCACACGCCTGCAAATCGGATTAACCGTTCCCGGTGAAATTGCCTGTTGACCGAAGCTGGTCTGCAATTCGATTTTCATTTGTCGCCAAATTCGCCATCCGACCTGCTGACGATACGGCGTCGTGCGGTTTAATTGCTCTGGAAACGCGGCCAATCCCGGAACAAGCGGCGCTATTCCAAATTATTTATTTATCCGCAGTAGCTCGGGACGACACGCTGAATTTTCGATTATTTATCGACCGAATGCGCTGGTTACGCTCGACGTACTTCCATTATTTAGGTGGTTCGTCTATTAAAGATTAGAGTTCGTGGTGTCGAATTTGTCTCACTGTCAATGTCAATGTATTTTTATTTTCTTTCCATTTTTTTTGAAAGAGGCAGTGGTAGTCTAAAATTCGTTGTTTAATTTTTCTTTTCTTTTCTTTCGTTTTCTACTAAATAATTATAAATAACTTCGCAGAACCTAACCTATCGAGTCAAAAAATTCAGAGTCTTAACAATTATCATACAGGAAATTGTAAATTCGAGTGTGTAATGTGGATTTATAAATTGTTGGGTTGTAGATAATATTTTAAATAATTTTTAGACAATTAATATAAAAATTTTAATATATTTTTTTAACAGATTTTTAATTAATTTACCTTTTGTTCAGCAGTAGCTGTAGTAATGGGTATGCAATGTGTTCGCCAGAGCGTAGTCGAAATATGAATACTTATATGTATGCATATGCTCGTGTATTAAAAATTATACGAATGAAACATGTTCAGAAATTAAAGTTTTATATAAAATTAAAAAATATAGGAAATTCTATTTTTATTAACAGTAATATCTATCACTTATTTTATATTTATATAATATATACAAAATATACATAGGTTTCAGATATGAATAAGGTTAGGTTTCTTTGGTTTATGTAGTCAGACTACATCAATTTATTAAATTTGCCATAGCTTCGACGATTATAAAGATACTGTAATCAAATTTCAGTTAATTATAAGAGAAATTTATTTATAAAAATTCCGAAATTTATTTTAAATAATATCTCGAATTTTGTGAAATAAATTAAAATTCTATATCAATCTTACTAAAAAATATTTCTCCATTAATATAATCTTCCAATAATACTAATTAAAATAATTATATTAAATTAATAATTATTTATCTATTAAAGACCTTTAAAGTTCATTTTGACATTCCAAAATTCAGAATTCAAAATTCTTTATAGACTTGTTAATAGGTGCAAGAGCTAAAGGCGATTTCTATTCCATTATTTGGATGTCAATAAAGTAAAAGGAAGGGAAGAATTAGAATTAATCAGAATTCGTGATAAAATATCAAATGCGAAAGTTGAATAACCTGAGAAATAACGCGAGAGTAGATTTGACAATAAAGATTTCGAGAAATACTGGATAACAAGGGTTCGGTAAGAGGTGTAATTAAATTCCTTTTTTGACATTTCACAATTACCGTGTGCCTGTACCGCGGGTTGGGTAGTGAAGTGGCCCCTACGAACGGGAGAAAAAGGAAGAGGAGAAAAGGGTGCTCGACCTGAATTTAAAATTGCTGAAAAACAACAGCCATTCCGCCAAGCACGAGTGCGTAAAAAGCCTGCGCTTACGTTTTTGTAGAATGTAATTAGGAAAACGTTTCTCGACAACTCGTACTTCCCTGGTTTCTACTTAGATGTTAATTATCAATGGACTAAGCATGTTTATGTGAATACACGTTTCCATAGAAAATTATTAACGACGTATGACCCGGATAGAAATCCATCTTGTATTTAACAGCTTTTAATACCCCATTTTATTTTTATCTCCATTTTAATAATCTGTTACAATTAAAATAAAATAAAAAATTCGATAAATCAGACTATCAAAAATAACAAAGGAAGAATTATGTCATAAACTATGTGACAAATCAGGGAAAATTTTGAAAATTGAAATTATCAAGTAATCAGTGTTTTAACGATATACACTCGCTTTAATTGTCAATTTAAAAAAATATATTTCTCGGGACAAATTTCATATTGCGAGAAGCTGAGTGGTATTTTCAAAGTATCCGTATACTCGTTATCCTGTTATCGTTGATAATTATTTTAATACTATAAACGTAATCAAACCTTGATGCCCGATATCAGATTACCCTAGGGCGATGTTATTACTCGTTAGAGATAGTTTATCGGAGGTGCAATCAATCCTGAGATCACGGTTGGCCTCGTTAAAGCTATCCCGCTCTATTGGGCGACGAAGATATTAACATCGTCGTAAAATTATTCAGTCGGATTAAACGATTCATATTACCCCATTAAACGTCAAGTAATATCGTTATATGACCAACGAGACAACTTTCCGAGGGAAAGAAAGTAGGAAACAGAAATGATTCGGTCAAAGGCAAAAACGAGCTCACTGGAGATGTTCAAACACCGTGAAGAAGATTATGACACGGTATAGGTTAGGAACTCGTGCCGCCAACCTGTTGACAGAAAATGAGATTGCGCAGAGATATTTTATAAGCTCGGTGATATTCGTCTAACAGATGTTGAATTGGTCTCGTGTTCTGTGTCGTTCGTTTTTCCTTCTTTTTTTAATATTTCGATTCTATTAAGCGCTACGCTTCTCCCCCTTGTTACCACTGAAATTCAATTTCCCGTCCGTGACAGCGCAATTTTATGTTCTTGCATAAAGCTACTAAAGTCGATATCAGCTTTAGAATTTAATATCAGCGTGTTTGCCAATATGACCTAATACCAATAAAATTTTCATCCTTTTCCCGCGAAAATATCCTTCGCGGAATCTTTGGTCGAACAAAATTGAGATATTATCCTTGATGCCGCAATTTACTTTAAATCCCTAGAAATATAAACTAGGAAAGATACCAGCGTAAAGATATACGAATCCGTGTGTGAGTGATAGTAAAACATTCTATCGTAGCTCTCATATTGTCACCCCGTAAATCAATTTATCTCGAAGCATCCAGTAATCACACGTAATCAAATTAACTTCTAGTTATTTACAGTCGCGCTATAACTATCCTATCATACCAACTTGTAATCATTTTATATAGATACTCGTTTTGAATGCTTGTAGCCATGCTATAGTCAATTATAATCGCATTGTAATCACTTATAGTCACATTACACCACATCTACTTACGTTATAGTCACTTATAGTCGCATTATGCCACTTATAGACACGCTATAGTCCCTCGTGCTCGCATTGTAATCGCATTATAGTCCCTTATAGTCGCGTTATAGTCACTTATAGTCGCTCCACGACAACTCGTTATTGTTTCATATTTATGAACTCACTTTGAATATATCAAATGAAATCATAGTCCCTTATAGTCACCGTTTCTATGAAGCAAGAAAACGTTCGAATGATAGTACACTTTCGACTAAAACTTTTGCTTCGTTGAATTCATTTTAGCTGCCACTCTACTGTCGGCCATGGACCAATCGGCTGCCCCATGCGTGAACTTCTTCCAATATGCGTGCGGAACGTGGAATCGTCAGCACGTGATTCCCGAGGATCGAAGTTCAATAAACACGTTCGAAGTACTGGCTACTCAGTTGCACGTGATCCTGAGGAGCATCCTGGAGGAGCCGCCGAACGACGAGGACAATAACGCTACCCTGAAGGCGAAGATGTTCTACAAATCGTGCATGGACATCCGTGGGTACAACGAAAATTCATTTCGATCGCATATTTCCGAAAGATCGCACAAATTTCTCGAGCCAAACAAACATGCCTCGACGTCAGGGAAATGTTTCTAACTGTTCATTTTCACAGCTCGTATCAGGACGATCGGAGATGCTCCACTGAAGAGGACTCTCGAGTTCCTCGGCGGTTGGCCAGCGGTGGTTGGAGCATCCTGGAAACCACCCCCATACTCCGTCGAGGTGTTGCTTGGTCGACTCCGCGGGGAATACAACGAGGGAGTGTTGTTGGAACAATGGGTCGGCCCAGATGACAAGAACTCCTCAGCCAATATCCTCCAGGTGCGCCGGCAAAGTAAGGCCCCTTGGTCGACGACTGCACACTGTAACAATTGGGTTTATGTTCTACATTCGGTGCACTGTGTAAAAATCGTGATTCTAGACAGCATGAGATCTTTCTGATTGCGACAAAATCGAATCGCTTCTTCGAGCTTCGAGCTCAAGGAAAAATCATTTTATGCGTCTGATCGTTGGACAATTATTTTCTTCAGCTGGATCAGATACAGCTGGCGTTACCGAGTAGGGACTATTACTTAAAGAAGAGCAGTGAGGCTCAACTGAACGCGTACCATCGTTACATGACAAATGTTGCCGTGTTGCTGGGCGCCAATCCAGAGACCGCGGCTGAGGAATTCAATCACGTGATCAATCTGGAGAAACAGTTAGCAAATGTACGAGCTTATCGGTATATCAGGCGTGTCAGATAATTTATTGATATATCGAATTCATTGGGAAGTATTGTCACTAGAATTTACTTGGATACTTACAGCGCCATTCGTAGACCAAATCGACGAGTATATTCGCTACAAAATGGCGCCATGCTGTTATTGCAAATATTTAGTCGCTGTTGAGGATTTGGATAAACAGATCATTCATAGGCCAAAGTGCTTTGGGTTTGATTTAATTTTGATGCCAAAGCATTAGATTAATGCTTAACTTTTTATATTTAAAGTAAATTTCTATTTCTTGTTTCGTGGAGTTAATTGATTTAACAAATGAGCGATTCAAATATGTCCTGCGACAAAAGATAATTCCAGACGAAGAAATTTGATATGGATGCGGGTTTGATAGTGTTTTTTTTATAAATTAACAATTAATTTAGACTTTTGTGAAACTTCTTGACGAGAAAATTTAATAATGAAAGTTAGATTGTATTCTGGGAATGACAAAAATGAAAAACTGATGGAATAAAAAAGTTAATTTCCTGTCCTGATCTATATTCTTAATTTCAAATAAATTTTTGTTGGAACAATTAATTTCCTTTCTTGCAGAATGCGAAACAGAGTGACAGGACTTTCCTATAAATTTAGTAATGACGTAAAATACAAGTATAGTATTGAAGAAAAAAGAAAATTTGTCGCTGATGGATAGATAAGGTAAAATTTGAAATTAGACTTTATCCAAATTTCAGGCGTCAATGCCGGAGGCTGACAGGCATGATACATCTGCCATTTACCGGAAGTTGACGCTGCGCGAACTGCAGCGTGAAATTCCGCAGCTGAAATGGCGCGCATACCTTCAAGAATTCATCAGCACTCCCATAACGGAAGAGGAACCCATCGTGGCGTACGCCATGCCATATTTTATGCAAATGGGCCGTATCGTGCAACGAACGGACCGCAGGTAAGAGAAAAATATTTGTTCTGATATCTTACGTTTCTTCAAATTCTAAAATTTCTAATACCTTACCTTCCATGATTTTCTGGAAATTTTTAAAATTTTTCATCAGCAATAAAGTTAGAAATATTTATATGGGAAGTAGAAAATAGAAATTGAGGAAGAATTATTGTTTTTAAAATAAACATTTTTACAGAACACTGCATAATTATATACTATGGAGATTGGTCATGTCGATAATGCCTCACATGATAGACGAGTATCAGCAAAAGAGAGTAGAATTCCGTAAGATTCTGTTGGGTATACTAAGTGAAAGAGACAGATGGTCCCAATGTGTCGACTGGACCAATAAAAGGCTTGGTATGGCTGTTGGTGCTCTTTTCATTCGTGACAATTTCAATCACGAGAGCAAGGTGACTTTTGCATTCATATATTTCGACATATATGTCGTTTATTCATCGTTGAGTCATATATTCTTTTAATTTTCAATTAACTTATCGAGCCATATCTTTTAATAAATGTCAACAAATAGATTTGTAAAATTCAACATAAAAAAAGGACATTAAAACCATAAAAATTGTTTTTTAATAGATGTATATTTTAATTCAAATGATAATACTTTGTTAATCTTCGATTATTCTGGAGGATGATTTGTTTTTCAGGAGACAGCACTGGAGATGATTCGCATGATACGAGAGGCGTTTAATGAATTGCTGGCCGAAAATCATTGGATGGATAATGAAACTAGAGCTGTGGCTAAGAATAAAGCTGATTCTATGAACGAGAGAATTGGATACCCTGAGTTTCTGAAAGATCCTGTTGAACTTTCAAAAGAATACGTGATGGTATTTATTATTTTATGTAAAAGATTATATTAAGATTATTTTTTAATATTTAATTATGAGATATTAATTATTAATCATCTTACAAAATAGAAAGAGAAGTGCAAAATAATATCTTCAGTGAGAAATACAATATATTTCTTTAATTGTAAAATTAAAAAAATGTTCATATAAATATATAAATATATAGTTATTTAATAATTAATTCAAAACTTGATTATGGATGCTAATTCTATATTTGTAAGCACTTCTCTGTTGTTCATGTTAACAGTTGAACATTACTGAAAATCATTTCCTTGAAAACATACTGGCTGTGCTGAAGTATGAAGCTTATCATAATCTAGAGAAACTACGGAAACCTGTTGATAAAGATAAGTGGTCTACTGAACCAGCTGTGGTGAATGCTTTCTACAACCCCAATAAAAATGATATTGGTAAATTTATTCTTATTCACATTACTATTGCTTATTTTGAAACTAAAGAAAAAAATATTTTCCCTCTTTAATTTCTTATATTAATATTAATATAAGCAATTTTTTAATTAAATATCCTCAAAAAAGTAAAAAATGAATCTTAATTTTATTCTAGTCTTTCCAGCTGGAATTCTTCAACCCCTCTTCTACTCTCAGCATTTTCCAAAATCATTGAACTATGGGGGCATAGGTGTAGTAATTGGGCATGAGATTACTCATGGTTTTGACGACAAAGGACGTCAGTTTGATAAAGATGGGAACATGATTCAATGGTGGAACAATGCCACTGTGAAAGCTTTCAGAGAAAAGGCTCAGTGTATTGTGGACCAGTATTCCAGATACAAATTGCAAGAAGTTGATCTCTATGTGAATGGTAGGATGACTCAGGGAGAGAATATTGCTGATAATGGAGGATTAAAACAGTCATTCCGGGTAACGTACTCTATTTCTTATGTATTTATAGATTATTCATTAATAACTTAATGGGATAATTGATAACTCGTTAGTAATTTTCAACTAATTAGTAGTAGTATATGACAATCATCTTAATTATTAATTAGATAATACACAAAGTTTCTACTGTTTTTCAAAATAAAATAAAATAAAAACTCAGGGAAAAATGGTTAAAAATAAAAATTATAAAACTGCAAGAATATGTATTTTTTTAAATTGAGGTTATAATATATTTCTACCAAAAAATATTCTAATTTCTTAATAAAAATGATATAATACTTGCTTAATATAAGATATAAAATTGAAAATACAGTATCAATAAAATCATTTTTCTTGTATGATTTAGGCTTATAAGAAATGGGTATCAATACATGGTGAAGAACCATTGCTTCCTGATGTGAATCTTACTCATGATCAGCTATTCTTTTTGAATTACGCTCAGATATGGTGTGGATCCATGAGACCAGAGGATGCATTGACAAAAATAAGAAGTAGCGTTCATTCACCAGGTCCCATAAGAGTTCTAGGCCCTCTGTCCAATAGTGAAGATTTTGCCAGGGCCTATGATTGTCCACCAGGCTCACCAATGAATCCAACTCAAAAGTGCAATGTTTGGCAAGTTATTTAGCTTTGTTTATTTAGCTTTGAGAGCAAGAAATTTTATATTTCCTAATGTTTCTAAATCATTTGTTCAATACTTCAATTAATAGAGATTATAAATTCGTAAAGGTATCGGGAACACAGATTCTTTTCTATCCTTTTCTAGCCACGTCTTTCTAAGAGTTCCTTAAACAATACTTTTACAACCACGACGTAAAATTTTCGACCAACTTTCGGAGTTTGAATTAGGATAATATAACATGAAAAGCCTTTCGATGGCGGAATTCCAATAAGACGTCATTTCCAAGAATTCCTGCATACGAAATTTTATGAAAATTGTCTTTACATGAATATCACACAATATACATAGTCTATTCATCACAGAAAATTTTAATTATTTTACTTACCTCACTTATCGTAATTCTTCTTTATTTATATATCACTTCAACAGATATTGTTCATTCTTTATTTTCAAAGTTCAAAGGAAACATTGAAAATTTACAAGAGATAGGAAATATCTTAAACTCTATGCGTAGCTCTTAGCTTGGTATCGTTTCCCAAAGATTGTTCTTTGGAAAACGATACCAATTACCAGGTCTCACCACGAGGAGGTGGCTACGCATCGAGACCCGGACATGCGCCCTAGTGGCGCATCCTACTGGTGCTATCCGTATCAAAGATAGTCTAATCTAACTTGGAGCGAATTAAGTTAAAGTATTCTACTGACACATTATTTTATTTTGTGTCTTACAAAAGGATTCGCGATTATTCGAAAGACCGACTAGCCTAGGCGATGTACTCCCGTGTACAGAGATAACTTCATACCTCGGCACCCTCCCGATCGGGCCTAGCTCAATTCCAGTCACTGTCGCACTCGCCAAGACTTACACGTGGACCAAGGATAGTCCCTGAATCAATGAAACTTCTAGTGTCAAC